>NW_025797225.1:0-9279 GCF_021613505.1 Equus quagga | reverse complement strand
CAGGGGAGGAGGAGCAGGTGCAGGGGAGGAGGAGCAGGTGCAGGGAGGAGGAGCAGCTGTGTGGAGGCCCAGGTCCCTCTCCTGTCCGACCCCACATCCCCTCTGCTCTGTGTGTCTGGGGTCCCTGCTGGAGCTTCCAGAGCCCCTGTGAGGTGACATTTGCTGGGGCAGCACAGGGCCCTGCTTTCCCGAGCACACATCCCTCTTGAGCCCTCGCGGCTCCAGGCCTGGAGCTCAGCCGAGTCTGAGCCTCTTCAGGCCCCTCAGTGGCCTCTGGGCCTCGAGTCCATGGTGTCTGTGGGTGACTGACCCTCATTAGGCCCAGCAGTCTGGTTGGTTCAGGGGCGTCTCCCTCTGAAGCAGGGACGCTCGTCCATATCATGTACCTGCAGAACCAGCATAGTTTCCAGAGAGTGCTGGCACCTACTGGGGATGCCCCGGGCATGGGGTAGATGTTTGTTTTTCTCAACTTCACCTAGGGATGCTGGAGCCGTAGGGCTGGCCTTTGCAGGATCACCTGCGCAGTCCGCCCATGTCCCCCAGGGTCCTCAGGCAGGGGTTCGAGGCTTCCCTGGATCCTGCCTCCTCTGTGGGTCAGTGTCCCTGCCACGGTCACGCTGTGTCTGTGCTCTTCAGTCTCAGTGAGTCCTGCTCCCGGGACCCTGGCCTGAGTCTCTCAGGTGGCAGTGGCCAGTGGTTGTGGCTGTATTGAGTCTGGGCCCAGCCCAACAGGGGGCAGAATTTGCAGGCCCAGAACCTGGTGCCCTTCACAGAACCGCCAGGCCATAAGTTTTAAGGATACATTTACCTCAGATATAGAATACATGACTTCACAACTATGTCTTTACAAGTGGTGACATGTGAGGGGACAAAGCACAGGGGTGGTCGCTTTCCTTCCCTCTGCTCTCCTCATGCCCCCCATGTGCCCTCCCTGGAGGTCTAAGCCTCTCACGGTTCTCTGGGTCCCTCCTGGGATTCCCTGTCAAAGCCCTGTCCCCCTGCCTCCTGTCCACCTGCTTATGGGGCTGCTGGGGGGGGGGGCCCCTTGGCTGCTTCTCTGGGTCTCCTTCTGTTACAGTCACTGAGCTGCCCTCTGACCACAGGAGATGTTTCTGGTCAGGAGTTGGCTGTATTTGCACAGGGACGGACACGGTGGCCCCAGGGACCTGTGTCGGGTGGAGGTTTTGGATGGGGGCTGTGTCACTGTGGGCATAGTAACTACTGTAGTAACTACCATAGTAACCATCACGGTGACACAGACCCCCACAAAATCCTCTGCCTGGCCCTGTGTCCTCTCCCCCTCACTGCCCCAGGCAGGCTCTGTGGGAACAGCCTGCATTTCCGGTGGTTTCTCCTCTGAACCTCGCGGGGGGTGGGGACGACCCCCCCGAGCCTCCGTGGGTCCATGGGCGGCTTTGCACATGGCCTCCTGCGTTCGCTGGCTGCAGCCCTGGGCACATCCTGTGAGGGAGGATGAGGAACACCGGCTCCCAGCGCAGGCGGCTCTGGATCCCCGTAGCCCGTGTGGTGGCTGGTTTGCCCGGCTCGAGCATGCTGGCTGTTTCTGTTCTGCTCCGGGCCTCTCTCAGGAACTGTCCCTGGCGTGGCCAGCGATGGTCCACCCCCCCCTCCCGGTTCTCGTCTCTGCTGGAATTTGCTGATGGGGCTGCTGTCCCACCTACCAAGTTTCCCATTGACAGGGGCCTGGCCTCTGCCACCTCACTCCCAAGGGGCCAGATCTCCGCGGTGGGCTTGATGAGACCCCGCCTCCTCTCTCCATGCCAGCATCGTGGGGCCACACCCACCCACGTGGGTCTCTCCCTGGTCTGGGGTCTCTGAGCTCAGCTTCCTGGACACTCTTGTTTACCGGCTCCGGGTGAGCGTGGACCTCCTTCCCAGAGTCTCTCACGGCCCCTCCCAGGGCCCCTGCCCGCTGAGGGGACCCGTGTGCTCCACTGGCCTCAGCCTTCGTCCTGGGAGCTGGACCCTGGGCTGCCCGCCGTCTGCAGCGCTGCCCTCCCAAGGGACAGGGGGTCCCAGAGTGGCTGCAGTGAGGTCTGCTCACCAGACGGCTCCGTCTGCCCTTCCAACAGGATTCTTACCCCCGACAGGCCTGGGGCCTGTGGTTGGTGAGCAGGCGGGCTGGGTCCCCCCACAGGGCCTGGGAAGTGGATACCCCGGTGAGTTCAAGGCCTGGCCTGCAGCCCTCCATCTGGCTGTGGGGACTGGTCTTAGTCTGAGTAGGGATGGCTGTGACGGGCTCGGGGATGCCGGCTCCCACCTGGGATCCGAATAGGGTGGGTGCCGAGTTCACTGGGCCCTTGCCGGGCAGGTCAGTGGTTCGCTCAGTGACCATCAGGGACCCTCACATTAGTCAAAGTGGTAGAAACAGATTCATTGTCACTATTGACAGTAGGGACAGAGTGACTCTATCTGGGGTTCACAGAGGACACGGGCATTTTAGCCTGAGATCCAGGGGGCAGGGAGGGTCTGAACAGGGCTTCAGTGCGGACCAAGAAGGGTGGTCCCTGAGGACGCCACGAGACTGCTGTGTCCCCTGGCCAGCAATGAAGAGTTGGCTCCTGTTCTCACAGAGTTGGGGGACCTGGGGCTCATCCTTCCTGTGGGCCCGTCTCTGAGGAGCAGATCGCAGGTTGTGGATGGAGATGCTCCTGGGTTGTGGGGAACACGCCCCTCACAGGGCAGAGGCAGGCTACTCAGTAAATGCTCCCAGGACGGGGGTCGGGGCTGAGTCAGGTGTTGGCTGGAACAGAGGGCTAATTCTTCCGCAGCGCTGGGCAGTCTCAGGCTGGGCTTTCATGGGTCTGGGTCTTTGTGGGACGCTGGCTTGGGCTGCCAGAAGCCTTGCAGGGGTGCGGTGGTCTCTTGGTGCAGGGGTCTGGACATTGGCTCCCAGCCTGGAATCTGGGATGTCAGTGCACACCCTGGGAACAGCACGGCTGTCAGGAGAGGCCTCGGGTTTCAGGCTTCAGGGGTCTGCAGTTCTGAGAGGCGGCGTTGAAGGAGGACTGAGTTGTGGGTGGGCCCCCGGAGGGGTTTGCTAATGGGCTCCCAAGGCCAAGGGCAGGCAGGGCTGACCTCAAGCTCTTGGTGGAAAATTTGTCACCAGTATGGATGACCACTCGAGTGAGGCTGTGCTGTGTAGTGAACCATCCCAGACGCAGCCCTGAGTCTCTGAGGCCTCTGGGTCTCTGAGGCTGGTGTAACGGTGTCTGTATTACCAGAGGGGGGTTCCTGGTTAGGAGCCAGGTCCTCCATGTGGGTTGGGCAGGAGGTGGAGGGGCGTCGGCTCCTCCGACGGGCTTTCCCTGGAGAGAAACTCACTGTGGTTGGATAATTAGTAGGGGGCACCTCGTGGCAATGACCTCAGCAAGACCCCCTGGAGCAGGAGCCTGCACAAGCCCGGTTCTGGGAGAGGCCCCTCGAGCCCTTTCAGGCCAGGCCAGGAATGGACCCACCTGCCTGGATCCACAGCCGGCTGGGAGGCAGCCCACCACCATCATCTTACCCTGCTTCTCTCCTCTGGTGAGCTCCTATGCAGCCGAGCATAGGCCGAGCTCCGGCGTCCGCACCTGTCGACCTTCCCAAGGGCCTCTGGGGTCCTGTTGGGAGCTGAGCTCTGACGGTTTGCCCGGTGCAGGCTCTGTCCTTCCCGATTCCTTTGGCCGGTGGTGATGAGAGCAAGGCGGTTTCTGCCAGCCTGCTGGGCTCTGGGCATGTGACTGTGGGGTCAACGTGGTCACCTCAGGGCCCTTGGAAGACCCCATCTGTGGGTGAGGGCTGTGCCTGGACTCAAGCCCATGGGCTGAGTCCTTGGGAGTGGCCCTGGAGGCAGAGGGTCTGGGTTCTGAGTCTTGGGCGCAGCCCCTCCTGGCCTGGAGGCCCAGCAGGTCCCAACAGGTTTTTGCTGCCGGGTCTGTTGCTGTGGTTGCTACCATAGTAGTTACACAGTAGGAAGGCCGTTGACAAAAAGTCCCGTGCATGGCACGAGGGCCCCTCCCTCCCAAGGGGCTACGGGTCCAGCATGGACTGTCTGCACCAGTCCCCATTGCACCTCTCTCCTCCAGAATTATGAGCAGTGGGTGGTCTGGCCATCACCCCCAGCCCTGTCTCCCCAGGAAGGGCATGTGTGACCGCTGCTGAAGGGGTGAGCAGAGACAAGACTCCAGGGAGCAGGCCCAGGGGCCATGGGGCCCACCTCAAGTCCTTTCAGGGTCCGGCAGAGCTGGGCTGAAGGGTTGCCCCAGATGGCAACCCCGTCTCCTGCAGTGGGTCACACACAGGCTCGGGGTCGGTGTCTGGATCTGGCTGACGTTTGGCCCTGCGGATGGTGTCAGTTCCTAGAAGCTCCTTGTGTCCGAGTCGGCAGTGAGTGTCCTCAGTGGGCTGGGCCAGGGAGGTTGGGTTCTGGCCAGGCTGAGAGGGCCCTTGTCTCAGAAGTGGAGGTCCAGCCCAGAGGGTCCCTGGGATGTGGGCTCGAGGATCCACGCCTCCTCCTGGCAGGAACGTTTCCCAAATCAAATTCAATCAGCTGCCCCTGAAGGGGAGCCCCGCCCCCCTTACTGGGACCTCTGGGCAGGGCCCCAACCCGCTTGGAGTGGTGAAAGGAGACCGGGTGGTGTGGGGTGTGGAGTGCTGTGGCATGTGCCTGTGTCTGGTGTGGGATTCGTAGGGTGCAGGATGGTGTAGGGTCCAGAGTGCTGTGGGGTGTGGGATGTGTGGGGTATGCGATTTTTGGGTTTGGGGTGGTGTATGGAGGGGAACATGGGGTATGGGGTGCTCTGGGATGTGGGTGGGGTGGGATGTACTGTGCGTGGGGTAAATGTGATGTGACCAGGTGGCCCAGTGGCCACAGGGCGGGGGAAGTACCAGCTCAGAGGGGCCAGCCCCACCTTCCTGTTGTCCCTGCCCCGCCAGGGGGGCTCCTAGGTCCTTGCACAGTGGGGTCTCTTTGCCTTCCAGCTGTTGTCCCCACTTGTGCCAAGGAACTGAACTTTCTGAACACCAGTGAACGGTAGCTGTGGGGCCCTCATGGTCTTGGGAGAGCCAGAGGGGTGCCCCTCTGAGGGATGTTTGTCTGCCATCTGGGCAGCTTCAGCCAGTTGGTTTCATGGTCCAACGAACTAGGACAGGAGCCTGGCGGTGGTGACTGCTCTTGTGTCGGGGAAGCTGGGGGCTGTGGGCCTTCCCTGGCCCTGTTGTCCCAACAGGTGTGGGTTCCAGCTGCACTGCTGTGGGAGTCACTGTACCCGAGGGATGTGGCCCTGCTCAAAAGCCTCGGGGAGGCGTCACTGCCTCTCGAGGGCAGGACCAAGACTTGGGCCATGGGGATGGGGTTTTTGATGAGCCCTGTGATGCTGTGGATGTAGACACATCCATGACCAGTACAGTCATACCACAGTGACACAGACCTGCACCGAAACCCCTCCGAGGGGCAGGGTCAGTGGGAACCTGGGATGAGGAGGCTGACCTGTGGATGGAGGCAGAGCCCCAGGAAGGCTGTGGGTGGGCTCAGCATGGGGGTGTTCTGCTGGGAGCATGGGGAGACCCCTCCCAGCAGGTGCACGGCAGCCACGCCCAGCTCTGTCCTGAGGCTCTATGGCTGCGTCTGGCAGACGTCTGTGCCCATTTGTGAGTCAACCCCACCGTGGCAGCCTCTGGGTTGATAAATTGTCCCCATACCATGGACGGGTCACTTTGTTGCCTGCAAGTGCCTCCCACTTAGGAGGCCGGAGGTGGCAGCAGGCAGGAATCACTATTCTTGTTCCTGGTGACCCTGGAACTCTGGGTCCAGATTGTGCTCCTGGTCCTGTGAGGGCGACTGAGAGAACAGCTGCAGCCTTGGCCCCACCTGGACACGGGCCTCTGGCTCTGCCTCCAGTGGAAATGGCCTCACGGGTCATCTCCCTTACCCTCTCCCTGTGGGCTCTGTCATGTTTAGGGCCTGCCTAGCATTCACGGCCGTGGTGACAGGAGAGCTCAGTGATTCTCTGGGCGGGCCTGCTCCTCCCTGGATGCAGCTTCAGTCCAATCTGTTCCAACAGGGCCTGAACCAGGGGCAGGGGAGGAGGAGCAGATGCAGGGCAGGTCCAGGTGCCTCTCCCGCCTGACCCCCCATCTCCTCTGCTCAGCCTGTCTGGGGTCCCTGCTGGAGCATCCAGAGCCCCTGTGAGGTGGCGTTTGCCGGGGCAGCACAGGGTCCTGCCCTCCCGAGCACACGTCCCTCCTGAGCCCTCACAGCTCCAGGCCTGGAGCTTGGCTGAGTCTGAGCCTCTTCAGGCCCCTCAGTGGCCTCTGGGCCTCGAGTCCATGGTGACTGTGGGTGACTGACCCTCATCAGGCCCAGCAGCTCTGGTTGGTTCAGGGGCGTCTCCCTCTGGAGCAGGGACACTTGTCCATATCGTGTCCCCTCAGAACCGGAGGAGCTTCCAGACAGCGCTGGCACCTGTCGGGCATGCCCGGGGCCGGTTAGATGTTTGTTTTCCTCGACTTGTCCAGGAGAGCCTGCAGCTGGAGGGCTGGCCCTTTGCTGGGACCCCTGCCCTGCAGCCCATGTCCCTGAGGGTCCTCAGGCCTGGGGAGTGAGTCTTCCCTGGATCCTGCCTCCTCTGTGCTTCAGTGTCCCTGCCCAGGGCCATGCTGCGTCTTTGTTCTTTGGTCTCAGGAGGTGGCCCTGCCTCTGGGACCCTGGCCCACGTCCCCAGGGTGGCAGGCAGGTGCTGGTGGCTGCATTGGGCCGGGGCTCAGCTCCACTCCGTCAGAAGCTGCAGGTCTAGAACCTGCTGGCCTTCCCAGAAACTCCAGGCAATACTTTTTAAAGGTATGTTTATGACAGGTGTAAAAAAATCTCATTAAAAATGTAGTGTCTGCACATGGTGAAATGTGAGAGGACAAAGCACAGGGGAGCCGCTTTCCTTCCCTCTGCTCTCCTCACGCCCCTCCCCCGCCCCGGCCCTTCCCAGAGATCTCAGCCACGCATGGTCTTCTGGGTCTGTCCTAGGATTCCCTGTCACAGCCCATGTCCCCCCTGCCTCCTGTCCACCTCCTTATGGGGTGGCGGGAGGTCCCTATGGCTTCTCTGGGTCTCCTTCTGTTACAGTCACTGAGCTGCTCTCTGACCCCGGGAGAGATTTCTGGTCAGGAGTCGGGTGTGTTTGCATGGGGACGGACATGGTGGCCCCGGGGACATGTGTCAGGCAGAGGTTTTGGATGGGGGCTGTGTCACTGTGGGCATAGTAACTACCATAACTATAGTCACAGTGACACAGGCCCCCACAAAATCCTCCGCCTGGCCCTGTGCCCTCTCCCCCTCCCTGGCTCAGGCCAGCTCTGTGGGAACAGCCTGTGCTTCCGGTGGTTTCTGCTCTGAACCTCGGGGTGAGTGGAGACGACCCACCTGAGTCTCTGCAGGCCCAGGGGCGGCTCTGCACACGACCTCCTGCGTTCGCTGGCTGGCAGCCCTGGGCACAGCCCTGTGTGGGAGGATGAGGAGCACCGGCTCCCAGTGCAGGGGGCCCTGGATCTCCGCGGCCTGTGTGGCGGCTGGTTTGCCCAGCTGGGGGTTCTGGCTGTTTCTGTTCTGTTCTGGGCCCTTCTCAGGTGTGGCCAGTGAGGGTCCACCTCCCCTGCCCCCATCTCGTCTCTGCTGGAATTTGCTGACGGGGCTGCTGTCCCACCTGCGAGGTTTCCGATCAACAGGGGCCTGGGCTTGGCCGCCTGACTCCCGAGGGGCCAGCTCCCTGCAGTGGGCATGAGGAGACGCCCACCTCCTCTCTCTGCACCTGCCTCATGGGGCTGTACCCGCCTACACAGATGTCTCCCTGGTCTGGGGTCTATATGCTCAGCTTCCCGGACACTCTCATTCCCTGGCTCCAGGTGAGCGTGGACCTCCTCCAAGAGACTCTTGCTGCACCCCAGGGCCCCTGACTGCTGAGGGCACCCATGTACTCAGCCGGCCTCAGCCTTATTCCTGGGAGCAGGTGCCCGGGCTGCCCGCTGTCTGCAGCGCTGCCCTCCCGAGGGGCAGGGGGTCCCGGAGCGGCTGCAGTGAGGTCTGCTGGCTGGACAGCTCTGTCCGCCCTTCCTACAGGATTCCAGAGCCCCTGACATGCTGGTGGTGGGGGGGGGGGGGGGTGACAGGGTGGGCTGAGTCCCCACACAGGCCCCACGAGGTCAATGCCCGGGCAAGTCTTGTGCTTGGCCTGGTGCCTGTGAGCTGGGTGTGAGGACTGGGCTTGGCCTGAGGGGATGTGGCTGGTGAGGGGCTTGGGGTGGCCTCTGCCAGCTAGCATCCTTTTAGGATGGGCTCTGAGTTCACTGAGCCCTTGTTGTCCAGGTCAGTGGTTTGCTCAGTGACCATCAGGGACCCTCACATTAGTCAGAGTGATGAAACCAGATTCATTGTCACTATTGACAGCAGGGACAGAGTGACTCCTTCTGGGTTTGCACAGAAGACCAAGTCGTTTTAGAGGGAGAGTGAGGGGCAGGGAGGGGCTCTGGGCATGTGACCGTGGGGTCAGCGTGGTCACCTCAGAACACTTTGAAGCCCCCAGCCGTGGGTGAGGGCTGTGTGGTTGGGAGTGGCCCTGGAGGCTGAGGGTCTGGGTTGTGAGCCTTGAGAGCTGCCCCTCCTGGCCTTGAGGCCCCGTAGGTCCCAGCAGGTTTTTGCTGCTGCGTCTGTCACTGTGGTAGCATAACCATAACCGTAGTTACACAGTAGGAAAGTCCTTGACAAAAAGCCCTGCATGTGACAGGAAGGCCCCTCCCTACTGTAGCCCGTTGGCCCCCAGGTGAATTGCTGGGAGGAAACTAGCTTCCAGGGGAGTGGGCCCAGGTGCCCTGGGGGACACCTGAGTCCTTCTAGGGTGCAGGCAGAGCTGAGCTTAGCGGGCAGCCTCAGAGTTTGGCCCCATCTCCTGTGAGTGGCCCCCCAAAGACTGGGGGTTGGGGCCTGGATCTGAACCAGGACTGGCCTGGGGAGGGTGTCCTGTCCTAAAAGCTCCACGTGTCTGAGTCCACAGTGAGGGTCCTCGGTGGTCCACCCAGCATGTTGGATTTGAGCCAGGCCAAGAGAGCTGCTGGGCTCTGGGTGGACAGTCCAACCAGATGGGTCCCATGGTCGTGGGCACATGTGTCCACCCCTCTTGCTCAAAGGAATGTTTCTAAAATCAAATTGAATCCGCTGCCCATGAAAGGGAGCCCCTCCCTGCTACCTGGGACCCTAAGGCTGCACCCCAGCCTGCTTTGGGTAACACTTGG
>NW_025797224.1:0-1741 GCF_021613505.1 Equus quagga | reverse complement strand
TGGTGGTGGTGGGGTTGTGTGTGCTACTGTCATCAAGGCAGTAGAGGACAGAGATGCTGCTAAACACCCTACAATGCACAGAACTTCTTCCCACAAGCAAATATGATCTGGTCCCACATGTCAATAGTGCTGAGGTAGAGAAACTCTGCGGTAGGCAGAGCCGAGACCCAGACCTCGGAACTTTTCCCTGAAAGGTATTTGAATTAAGACCTGAGAGTTACTCTCATCCCTCTCCCCTTCTGTATTGTCGGTCATCATGTCTTGGGGAATCTACCCTCTAAACATGTCTTGAATCTCGACACACTTCTTCGTCCTTCACTCAAGCTTCATATTTACTGCAGCAGCATCCTCACCGGTCTCTCCCTGTCTCCAGTCTTGTCCCCTCAATCCGTCCTCCTCACTGCCTCCAGAATGTTCTCACTGACACACCAGGGCTCCATCCTCCTGAGTCCACTGAGGTTCTATTGTTCTCTCTGTTCACTTATGGGGACCGAGACTCCACCCAGCGGGATTTGCATTGATCAAGCCCTCATCACAGATCCTTGGCTTGGATCAGAGATATTTGAAGTTATGTCTGAATTTTCTGGTCCATTTGTAGCAGTTAGTTATTGCTGAGTAACAAATTACCCTGAAAGTCAATGACTGAAAAAAGCTGCCATTTATTTAGCTCTTGATCCCATACATTGGCAGTTTAGCTACAGCTCTGCTGGTGAGTTCTTTGGGTCTCAACCTTCTTTTTCCTGTGTCTGTGGTCAGCTGTGGTTGGCCTGCGCTATCTCAGATGACTGGAGCTCATCTGGGCTGATCCATCTCTCTTCCTGTTTTTCATTCTGCATTAGTCTAGTCTAGGACATGTTCAGGTGACAGAATCAAGAGTCCCAAAGCATGAGCAGAAGCAAATAATCCTCTGGAGGTCTGAGATTGGAACTGGTACCACATCACCCCTGCCACATTCTATTGACCAGTGCAAGTCATAGGGCCAGCTGGATGAAGGGGTGGAAAACAAACTCCACATTTAAATAGAGGAGTGGCAAAGTCACATTGCACTGCACAAGCTGCATCCTGAGGTGTTGATACAGGGGTATATATGTGGCCAGAGAAGTACCACATCCTTGGCAGATATTTTTTGGATGGATGAATAGATGGATAGATGTATGTATGGATGGGTAGATGGATAGCTGAATAGATGCATAGATTGATGGATGGATGAATGGATGGGTGGATGGATCGATGGATCGATGGAAGGATGGATGGATGATTAAAACAGATGAACAAAGGAACCAATGAATAAACAGTGTACTTTGTTGTCTATGCCAAAAATGGGGACTACGACCATTTCTGCAGAGTACCATTGTTATGATAGTTCTGAAATTTCTTGTCACCCTTTTGCTTACATATTATTTGCCAGGGCTTATTCTCATGGACCCGCCTAACTGCAGGCAGGTTAGAAAGAAGGAGAGAACACGAGTATTATGGAGCCTCAGTGCTGTGTGTCACAACTTAAGAGCATGTAGAGTGAATATTCACTTGACATTTCCTTTCCGAATTTCCTGCTCTATCTTGATCCTGGTTTTCTCTTCCACTCACCAGATGTGGATGAATGTGCAGATCCCAGATCTTGCCCAGAGCATGCGACCTGCCACAACAGTCTTGGCAGCTACTCTTGTGTCTGCAACAAAGGATTTGTTTCCAGCAGTGGAAACGTGAGGTTCCAGGGCCAGGGAGAGACGTGTGAAGGTAG
>NW_025797223.1:0-1741 GCF_021613505.1 Equus quagga | reverse complement strand
CTACCTTCACACGTCTCTCCCTGGCCCTGGAACCTCACGTTTCCACTGCTGGAAACAAATCCTTTGTTGCAGACACAAGAGTAGCTGCCAAGACTGTTGTGGCAGGTCGCATGCTCTGGGCAAGATCTGGGATCTGCACATTCATCCACATCTGGTGAGTGGAAGAGAAAACCAGGATCAAGATAGAGCAGGAAATTCGGAAAGGAAATGTCAAGTGAATATTCACTCTACATGCTCTTAAGTTGTGACACACAGCACTGAGGCTCCATAATACTCGTGTTCTCTCCTTCTTTCTAACCTGCCTGCAGTTAGGCGGGTCCATGAGAATAAGCCCTGGCAAATAATATGTAAGCAAAAGGGTGACAAGAAATTTCAGAACTATCATAACAATGGTACTCTGCAGAAATGGTCGTAGTCCCCATTTTTGGCATAGACAACAAAGTACACTGTTTATTCATTGGTTCCTTTGTTCATCTGTTTTAATCATCCATCCATCCTTCCATCGATCCATCGATCCATCCACCCATCCATTCATCCATCCATCAATCTATGCATCTATTCAGCTATCCATCTACCCATCCATACATACATCTATCCATCTATTCATCCATCCAAAAAATATCTGCCAAGGATGTGGTACTTCTCTGGCCACATATATACCCCTGTATCAACACCTCAGGATGCAGCTTGTGCAGTGCAATGTGACTTTGCCACTCCTCTATTTAAATGTGGAGTTTGTTTTCCACCCCTTCATCCAGCTGGCCCTATGACTTGCACTGGTCAATAGAATGTGGCAGGGGTGATGTGGTACCAGTTCCAATCTCAGACCTCCAGAGGATTATTTGCTTCTGCTCATGCTTTGGGACTCTTGATTCTGTCACCTGAACATGTCCTAGACTAGACTAATGCAGAATGAAAAACAGGAAGAGAGATGGATCAGCCCAGATGAGCTCCAGTCATCTGAGATAGCGCAGGCCAACCACAGCTGACCACAGACACAGGAAAAAGAAGGTTGAGACCCAAAGAACTCACCAGCAGAGCTGTAGCTAAACTGCCAATGTATGGGATCAAGAGCTAAATAAATGGCAGCTTTTTTCAGTCATTGACTTTCAGGGTAATTTGTTACTCAGCAATAACTAACTGCTACAAATGGACCAGAAAATTCAGACATAACTTCAAATATCTCTGATCCAAGCCAAGGATCTGTGATGAGGGCTTGATCAATGCAAATCCCGCTGGGTGGAGTCTCGGTCCCCATAAGTGAACAGAGAGAACAATAGAACCTCAGTGGACTCAGGAGGATGGAGCCCTGGTGTGTCAGTGAGAACATTCTGGAGGCAGTGAGGAGGACGGATTGAGGGGACAAGACTGGAGACAGGGAGAGACCGGTGAGGATGCTGCTGCAGTAAATATGAAGCTTGAGTGAAGGACGAAGAAGTGTGTCGAGATTCAAGACATGTTTAGAGGGTAGATTCCCCAAGACATGATGACCGACAATACAGAAGGGGAGAGGGATGAGAGTAACTCTCAGGTCTTAATTCAAATACCTTTCAGGGAAAAGTTCCGAGGTCTGGGTCTCGGCTCTGCCTACCGCAGAGTTTCTCTACCTCAGCACTATTGACATGTGGGACCAGATCATATTTGCTTGTGGGAAGAAGTTCTGTGCATTGTAGGGTGTTTAGCAGCATCTCTGTCCTCTACTGCCTTGATGACAGTAGCACACACAACCCCACCACCACCA
>NW_025797222.1:0-1525 GCF_021613505.1 Equus quagga | reverse complement strand
TTCCACTACAAATACACAGCAAGTGTTTGCTTACAGTGAAACGGCAGAGCAGGGTTGAAGGAGACTTGGGCAGAGGTACACGATGGTCCCACGACTGCACAATTCTATGGGTGCCTTAATGGGTAAATTCCTAGAGGTGGCTTTGCCAGGTGTTCTAGTTCTCTAAGGGGGGGTAACAGACCATCTCCATACTTAATGACTGAAAACAGCAGCAATTACTTATTTTGCTCATGAATGAACCTGCTGTTCCGGGTTGGTTGGAGGAGGATGGCTTGCCTCTGTCCCACACAGTGTCAGTTGACTTGGTTCAACTGGAGGCTGGAGGAATCAGTTTGAGGAAGGCTCACCAACAAGGCTGGCAAGCTGGTGCTGGCTGTTGGCTGGCTGTTCCCCCAGGGCTGTGGGCTGCAGGTTTTAGTTCTGGTCTATATGAGCTGCTTCTTCATGACTTGTTGGGCTACCTCAGTGTATGACGGGTCATTTCCAAGAATGAACATCTCAAGAGAACAAAGAAGTTCATTATATTTTTATCACCCAGTGTGATATTTCCATGACCTAGCACGGTATTTTTACGACCTGGTGTCACTTCCGCTATAGTCACAAACATGCTCAGATTCAGATGGGAATCTAGACCCCAATGCCTCAGAGATGAAGTACCAAATTCACACTGAATGCAGGGCACATGGGATGCAAAACACTGTTTCAACCATCTTTGGAAAATGCATTCTGCTGCACAAGTTGTGACAACTTTGCAACTCCAACTCTTTCTCTATCCAGATGTAGATGAGTGTTCTAAAAAGCCCTCACCATGTGGTGCTAACTCAGTCTGCAAAAACCTGCCTGGGAGATACAAGTGCAGCTGTTTGCCTGGTTTCTCTTCTCCCACTGGAAATGACTGGAACCCGGCAAAGCCAGGTCGTTTCTCCTGTACAGGTAATGCTCTCGGCATCTCAGGTGTGGTCTTTCGTGGACGTCTGCCATTGAGTTGGATACCTGTGTTTCTCACCTTAGACATCCATTCTTTTGTCCGCTCGCTCTCCTCCACTGCTCCTCAGACGTCAATGAATGCCTCTCCAGCGGGGTCTGCCCAGAGCATTCTGAGTGCACCAACTCCTTGGGAAGCTACAGTTGCAGCTGCCGAGCTGGATTCTCCTCTAGCAACTCCATCTGTGAAGGTAAAGAGGACCTGCCCTCCTCATTTACCTACTTAATTAAGAATCACCTCAATTGATGATGCTGTGAGGTAGGGATCATGATCCTCAGTTTAGGAATGAGAACATTGAGGCTCAGAGAGCTGAAGTGACTTACTCAAGGATGCACAGCTATTAAGTGGAACAATCAGCATTTGAACTTCTGCTGAGGGCCCACCTTGACTTAAGCTGTGGGTCAGGCAGTACTTGAGAGTAATGTGGGACTCTGTCCCTAGAAGGATTTTCTCCTCAAAGGACACTAGCAATGTCTAGAGACATTTTTGATTGTCACACTGGTGGTGGTGGTGGGGTTGTGTGTGCTACTGTCATCAAGG
>NW_025797221.1:0-1526 GCF_021613505.1 Equus quagga | reverse complement strand
CCTTGATGACAGTAGCACACACAACCCCACCACCACCACCAGTGTGACAATCAAAAATGTCTCTAGACGTTTCTAGTGTCCCCTGAGGAGAAAATCGTTCCAGGGACAGAGTCCCCCATTACTCTCAAGTACTGCCTGACCCACTGCTTAACTCACGATGGGCCCTCAACAGACGTTCACATCCTGGTTGTTCCACCTAATAGCTGTGCATCCTTGGGCAAGTCACTTCACCTCTCTGAGCCTCAATGATCTCACTCCTAAACTGGGGATAGTGACCCCTACTTCATAGCATCATCAATTGAGGTGATTCTTAATTAAGCAGGTAATTAGAGGATGGTGGGTCCTCTTTACCTTCACAGATGGAGTTTCTAGAGGAGAATCCAGCTCGGCAGCTGCAACTGTAGCTTCCCAAGGAGTTGGTGCACTCAGAATGCTCTGGGCAGACCCCACTGGAGAGGCATTCATTGACGTCTGAGGAGCAGTGGAGGAGAGCGAGCGGACAAAAGAATGGATGTCTAAGGTGAGAAACACAGGTATCCAACTCAATGGCAGACGTCCACGAAAGACCACACCTGAGATGCCGAGAGCATTACCTGTACAGGAGAAACGACCTGGCTTTGCCGGGTTCCAGTCATTTCCAGTGGGAGAAGAGAAACCAGGCAAACAGCTGCACTTGTATCTCCCAGGCAGGTTTTTGCAGACTGAGTTAGCACCACATGGTGAGGGCTTTTTAGAACACTCATCTACATCTGGATAGAGAAAGAGTTGGAGTTGCAAAGTTGTCACAACTTGTGCAGCAGAATGCATTTTCCAAAGATGGTTGAAACAGTGTTTTGCATCCCATGTGCCCTGCATTCAGTGTGAATTTGGTACTTCATCTCTGAGGCATTGGGGTCTAGATTCCCATCTGAATCTGAGCATGTTTGTGACTATAGCGGAAGTGACACCAGGTCGTAAAAATACCGTGCTAGGTCATGGAAATATCACACTGGGTGATAAAAATATAATGAACTTCTTTGTTCTCTTGAGATGTTCATTCTTGGAAATGACCCGTCATACACTGAGGTAGCCCAACAAGTCATGAAGAAGCAGCTCATATAGACCAGAACTAAAACCTGCAGCCCACAGCCCTGGGGGAACAGCCAGCCAACAGCCAGCACCAGCTTGCCAGCCTTGTTGGTGAGCCTTCCTCAAACTGATTCCTCCAGCCTCCAGTTGAACCAAGTCAACTGACACTGTGTGGGACAGAGGCAAGCCATCCTCCTCCAACCAACCCGGAACAGCAGGTTCATTCATGAGCAAAATAAGTAATTGCTGCTGTTTTCAGTCATTAAGTATGGAGATGGTCTGTTACCCCCCCTTAGAGAACTAGAACACCTGGCAAAGCCACCTCTAGGAATTTACCCATTAAGGCACCCATAGAATTGTGCAGTCGTGGGACCATCGTGTACCTCTGCCCAAGTCTCCTTCAACCCTGCTCTGCCGTTTCACTGTAAGCAAACACTTGCTGTGTATTTGTAGTGGAA
>NW_025797220.1:0-18729 GCF_021613505.1 Equus quagga | reverse complement strand
TCTAGATGAGCTTTCTCATTTCTGTAAATGTGGAAATATGGAGCTAATAAGGGGAGATGACTCGGTGGGGGTCCTACTAGTTGGACTGTTTAGACTGGAGAGCGCAGTGCTTGTTGCTGCTTTTTGGCTTTCTCCCTGAACTCACAATGGTCTGTTTTCCAGAATTGAGTCTGGCAGTCAGTCTGGAACTTAGAAAACATGTTTTTGGAAAGAAGCCCATTACAAATGGTGCCCGGCCCAAGACTGTGCCACACCGACGTGTGTAACCCCTAATTCAGCATGTTGTAGTTTGGTTTTTCTCTAGGCTTTTATACAAAGATTCTACCCTGATTTCTTCTTAATGTAACTCAAAATATGGACCGTTTTGTATACTGTGCATATTGAAAATAGTAGCTACGTTTATTAAAGTTTACTATATCTCTGTGCTACATGATTTGATATAGATTATCTGATTTAATTCTTTCCCACAGGCAGAAACCAGTGCTTATAACCAGGTCACTTAAGTAGGGGCCCCCAAACTCTGTCCTTTACCAGACAAATTGAATCTCAGGATTTAAGTAATGATCTGGAAATAATTCATTTTTAAATGTAACTATTAAAAATTAAAATAATTTAAATTCTATTTTATTTTTAGTGAACATGAAATTATTCTCTACAAAAAATATTTAAAATTGGAGTCCTCCACTCAGGCTTGTAAAATAAAGGTAAGTCATCACTAAATTTTAACTAATTTGACAACTGCAAATGTTTTTGTATAATTTGTACTTATTTTCTGTTGGTTTGGTAATACAGTTAATCCAACTTAGTTCTTGGTTATCTTTATATAAAACTATTGTGTCAAGATAACCACAACCATGTTTGGCTTTGTTGTATTAAGAAAGATGGAAGGGAATTAGAAACGTCATAAAGAAGAGCTTCTAAAAGTTAAAGGGATTTTGGACTGTGTCTTAAGTGTGAAAAACGTAGAGGTGAATTTCAGTGATGTCGCTAGAGTCCAGGGGAAGGGTACTGGGCTGGAAGTTGTAGGCCCAGAATATTAATTCTGCTTTGTTGCCTACCAGCTGAGTGACCTGGGGCAAATCTCTTTATCTCTTTAGGACTACCTCATGGATAAACTAGAAGACTACAAAAAATAAATCCTTGCCATGTACATGAATGTTTGTGGTATCATCATTCCTAACAGCCAAAAGGTGGAAAAAATGCAAATATCCATCGCCTAATGAATTGATAAACAAAATACAGTATACTCATACAATGGAAAAGTATTCAGTCATAAAAACAATGAATTATTGATACATACTACAAACATGGATGAACCTTGAAAACATTATACTACATGAAAAGTTGGTCATAAAGGACCACATTGTGTATGATACCATATCTGTGTAGAAGGCCCAAAATAGGCAAATCTATAGAAACTGAAAGTAGATAGTTATTGTCTAGGGCTGGGGAGCAGGAGGGGAGGGGAGTGACTGATCATAGGTACAGGGTTGCCTTTTGGGGTGATGTTCTAAAATTGTGGTGATGGTGTGGTGATTCACAACTCTGTGAATATACTAAAATCCATTGAATTGTGCTTTAAATGAGTTAATGGTTTGGCATGTGAATTATATGTCAATAAAGCTGTTTTTAAAATTTTTTTTAAAAAGAAATAAATCTTTATAATCTTGTTATCGCCGAATTACTTCATACAGAGTTATAAGACTTGAGAATAAGGGGTCGGCCCAGTGGCACAGCAGTTAGGTGTGCACGTTCTGCTTTGGCGGCCTAGGGTTCACCAGTTCAGATCCCGGGTATGGACATGGCACCACTTGGCAAGCCATGCTGTGGTAGACGTCCCACACATAAAGTGGAGGAAGATGGGCACGGATGTTAGCTCAGGGCCAGTCTTCCTCAGCAAACAGAGGAGGATTGGCAGCAGATGTTAGCTCAGGGCTAATCTTCCTCAAAAAAGAAAAGACGAGAATAAGAAAAAAATAAGTGATTTTCACAACAGGCAGGTAGCAAATTTACAGAATTGATTATTCCAAAATATTGTTTTAGATAGTATATATTAATAGCTTCCAAATGTATTTGAATAAAGTAATTCATTCATTCAACATGAAATATTCATTCAACAAATATTTGAGTGCCTACTGATGCTAGATGCTCTACCAGGCATGTAGGAATTAGCAGTAATATAATAAACTGGAATGAGTGCCCTCATGTTGGTTGTATTTTCTAGTGGGTAAGACAGAAAATAAGCCAACTCAACAAGTAAAATAAGTACTATATTCAATGGTGAGAAAGGCTATGGGGATTAAAAAGCAGAAAAGGGATAGTAGAGAGATTAGGAGGTAAGTTATAAATTTAATGAGGAGATTCCTTGATTGTTGCCGACAGTCACCTCTTTGGTGCCACACTCAGAGTTCTTGGATCATGGGTCTGGTTTGACCTGTGTCTTCGTGTTACATATGGTTCTGTTTGTGTCTCTAAAGGTATTTTTTGTAACTGTTCTGTGGAAGTACATGGGAGTGCAAAGGGTTGTTTCATCGAGAGAAATCTTAGGGCTTGCTAAAGCTTGTTCTGGGGCAATAGCATATGAAAGTGAAAGATAATAGTTACTGATGCATATTTTTGAGCACTTAGTGGTAGGTGTTGGGAATTTTAACACATAATCATCAGGCAACTATGTGAAAGCATTGTTACTACCCTCCCTCATTTTATTTCTGACTGAGGTTTTGGTCTTTGCTCAGGGTTGCACAGGCTCTAAGTAGCAGAGTCATCATTGAACCCAGGTCTGTCTGATTCTAAATCCTGTTCCCTTTCCACTTTGCTACTCTGTTGTCCGTATCACACACAAAATGTCTTTTGGTTCAGAAACATGGATGAAGTGAGGCACCAGAAAGCATTGGACAGGACAACACTTTAGAAGCCAGAAGAGCTAGGTTCCAAGCTTGACTTTTACTAATTGGGTAATCCTGTCATAAGTTAGAAAATCACCCCTGACCTCATCTTTTTTATCTATGAACCAGCAGGTTATGTTAGACCATCTGGACTTTCCTTTATAATTCTAAATTCTAAAAGGCTGACATATTTAGTATTTCAGTAAATACTTTGAAAGGGCTTCTGAGCAGCCTTATTTTGTATTAAATAATAGTATAGCTGGCTATGGTATGTTAAGGTCTCGGATTGGTATAGTTTATTTTTATTCCTTAATTCAGTAAATGAAACTTTATTTTAGCC
Source organism: Equus quagga (assembly GCF_021613505.1). Lineage (NCBI taxonomy): Eukaryota > Metazoa > Chordata > Mammalia > Perissodactyla > Equidae > Equus > Equus quagga. The sequence goes on along the minus strand of NW_025797220.1, from coordinate 15,504 downwards.
GCTTTTGTATATTCTATGTACTTTTTCCGTCTAAAAATAACATTTTTTTAAATGTAAATTGTTCTTCTGAGCCTCATAATAAATGGAAATGCTGACCATTACAATTTTAGGGAAAACTTAAAAATGAAAATGTATTTAAAGTTTATATTTGCTTTCCTGAATACTTCACTATTGCTAGTTTATACAAAAAAGTGACCTTAAATAGTGATTTAATATTTTTTTTAATATTTTTATTTTCTGGAATAATATTTTTTAATATTATTCTGGAACTTTTTTGTTTTGTAATAGTTGCTCTCCTTTGGTGAAAAGCAGTGTGTGTTCATCAGTAAACTTGTCGTACACTTGAAGCCAGTTTCAGCAAATTCTTCAACAAGCCCTCAGGCTCTAGGATCAAGGATAGACCTTGACAGGGTCCAAACCATCATGGAGTCCATGGGGTCTAAGTTATCACCTGGAGCTCAGCAACTGATGAATATGGTTAGATTGCAGCAGCAGGTAAGTAGAAATAAATTTCTTTCCAGATACCATTAAAAATGTCAAAATAATAGCTTTTTATAAGGACATGTAGCGACTTAAATGTTTTGTTTGAACTTTTACTCTTGATTTATTTTTGTTTACTTTTATAAAATAGCATTTGGTACACCTACTCTCTTACAAAATATTTTTGTTACAGATCTTCACAATTTCCCATGAATTCACTCACTCTTTCATTCAGCAAGTGTTTATTCGGCACCTTCTCAGTGAATAAGGCACTGTTTTGAGCATGTTAAAAGGTTCAAAGATCATCTGTCAATAGCCTGTCTTTAATGATCTCTATGGTCTCATTTTATCTAGGCCTTTAAAGAAGAAGTGTGGGATTAGGCAAGTAAATTTGGAGAGATGCAGTTTGAGAGAGAGAAAATAGTATGGATTAAATCTTCAGTACTAGAAGAAATAGGATATAGCTAGGAGATGAATAGAAGTTCATTTTTCTTAAGTGAAGAAGTGATAAAGTTTAAAGTAGATTGGGACTGGATCATAGAGGGCTTTGAATGCTATTTTTAAAAGTTTGTAGGTGTTTTTGACCTACATTTTAAGAAATTCCAATTCACTGTTATGTGTAAGATGGATCAGAAGGAGAGATGAATCAGTAGAAAGGGAGACTATAAGGAGAGCAGCTACATGTTCTTTCCCTCATCCAGATGAAAGTTAAAGAGGGTCTAAAAGTGGACATAGTAACATGATGGTGGATTGAGAGGTGCTAAAACAATGGAGCGATTAGGACTTGACAACTAAGTTAATACTGATATTACGAGAGAAAAATAGTGTCAGACGTGAAATTGCAGTTTTGAATATGGCAATACCAATAATATAATGTAAGTGGAACCCAAGGGAGGAGGCTACTTTGGGAAAAAGGAGTTTAATATGGGGAAAATTGAGTTCCAGATGTGAATAAAACATTACCTTGGATGATGTGAGCATTTGGAAACAGGATTGGGGGTGGTGGAATGGAAGGGAAGTTTGAGAGATGAGAGATGTACCCCTAGGAGATGATAAGGAAAGTGGTGAGAGAAGATGCTGGAGCAAGGAAGAAAGATCCTCAGAGCAGCTACATTTGGTAAGAATATAGGGAGAGGAAAAAGGAACCAGAAGAGTGGAAGACAGCTGTGTGATAAAGTAGCAAGAGAAAAGATTTGTCAGGAGACCTGAATTCAAGTTCTGCTGCTGACATTATTAGTTCTGTCTTACTTGGCATTACTTCATCTTTTTGAGGAATTTCTTCATGTTTATGATCTAAATGATAATACTGCTAAGATCATAGGATTAATGTGAACGTTTGAAAGAAATAGTACAAATGAAAAACTCATGTAACTTTGTGAGATTTACCAATATTAATTAAGTACAAATATCGTTGAAGCAGTGGGCAGATATAGGAGAGTTGATGATGATTATGGAAACCATGGAAAGGAGAGTTTCAAAAAGAACAAGGTCCATACTTTTTTTCCTTTGATGAGGAAGATTCACCCTGAGCTAACGTCTGTGCCAGTCTTCCTCTATTTTGTATGTGGGTTGCTGCCACAGCATGGCTGCTGATGAATAGTGTAGGTCTGCACCCAGGATCCAAACCTGGGCCGCCAAAGTGGAGTGTGCCAAACTTAACCACTAGGCCATAGGGCCAGACCCCATACTTTTCTTTCTCTGGTACCATTATCTCATCTCATTACCTCAGGAGGTTCCTAACTGGTCCTCCTGCTCCACTGCAATCCGTTCTCCACAGAGCAACCAGAATGATCTCAAAGGGTAAATCAGACTTGCCCTTCCCCTGTGTAAAGCCCCCTGTTGCTTCCCATCACACTCAGAATTAGTCTAGATTCCTTACCCTGGCAACTAAGATCTGGGTCCTCCTTGCCTTCTCAACCTCATCTCCCACCACACTTCTAGATGCCTTGCTATAGACATTCAGGTGTGTGTATTCCCTGCTTATCCAAATGTGTTCCCACCTCAGGCCCTTCACACCCTCAACTGTTCTCTTTCACCAGAATCCCTTTCCCCAGAACTTGGCATAGCTGGCTTTTTCTTTCTATTCAGATTTCAGCTTAAATGTTACATGCTTAATGAGACCCTCTCCAACCACTCAGTTTAAGTTAGCCTTTCCCTCCAAATCTATATATTTTCATCAGAGCCTTCTTGGCTATTTTTGTTGTTTATGTATTGGTCTTTTTATCTCATTAAGATATAAACTTCACGCAAACAGGGACCTGGTCTGTCTTGTTTATAGCTCCAAATAAATATACAATATATATTCCCCTTGAATTATCAACTAAGTACTCCTTGGAGATTTTCAGGGCATCAGTTTGAATAATGATGAGATGGAAATCAGATTTTGAGGAATTAGGTTGTAAATGGGTAGTTGGAATGGGGAAGTATCCCGCGTAAAATGGATTTGTTTCAAGAATGATAGAGATAATGAGCCTGCCTCGGAATCCTTTGGAATGTTTATAAAGTGCAGATGCCTGGCCCTCACCAATGATCTGCAACCCAGAGGGTGGGATCCAGGAATCAGTATTTTAGATAGGCATCCCCCAGGGAGTCTTAGGCATAGTGTAGTTTAAGAACAAATGTTTGAGGGGAAGAATCCAGTGGAGATAGAGATTGAAAATGTAAAAACAAGAAGAAATTAGTTTTTTGCACGAGATTTTGGCAACATTAGAGGAGGTTAATGAGTTAAATAAAATCAATTCATGGACTGATTTTTATGTTTTAAAAACTTAACTTTGGGAAAAAAAGTAACATGGATAGTAGTTTTTTTTGCCATGTCTTTAAGTTGTTTTTGGTTTAATTCCAGAAGTGTAATACATTTTCTTTGCCATGAATTTCAATCAATTCAGAAGTGTGTTAAGTAAATCGTAAAAGTGCTTTCCCAGCTTTCAATGTATTCCCCAGCTTGGTGTGTATCCTTCTAGAGTCTTCTATGCATATAGAAACACTACAAGTCCTCCCACACAACATATGTGTGATAACTTGCTTTCCCCACATACACGCTAAATAATTGCATATGGGAAAATTTGGGGAACACCCTGGGGAAGAAAGGTGATACAGTTCAATCTTCTTTTCAACATGCTAATAAAAGACTTCTTAGTGGGGAGGCTGTATTTGTGGAATGATTCTTACAGCATATACCTGGTCCTCTAGGACTGCTTATTGTTAACAAACCAGGAATCTATGGAAAGTCTCCCTGAAAATGTCATGTACGCTGTGTAAGTATTTGTTGAGTATCAGGTAGGGATGTTCCATGATCAGTACTGCTCCTTCTGTGGAAGTGCTGTAACCACACACGTTGTTTGGAACCTTCATAGATTAATTTGGGCAGGACCTGTCCTGAAGGGGAAAGAAAGGACCTGGGGAGCTGCCTTACAAGCCCTGGACCTCTCCCTGCTTCACCTGTGCCTTGTGATTAGCTATTTTCTTGAAAGTTTTGTTCAAGTTATTTCTTATTTCCTTGTATTGGAAGTTCAGGTTTGCTGGCTTTGATTTGTTTTTGCTTTAGCAATTTAGAATAATTGAATAGTTGTTCTGTATCAAAGTGCCTAGCATATAGTTAGCATTTAATGTCATCTGAATGAAGGGATGTGCCCCATTTTCTCAAAGAAAATATATTCAGTTATTCAAGATTTACACTGTTTACTTTTATCACCTTTGGAATAAAAATCTTTTTTCTTGCTTTTTCAAGGTGATAATTATTTGTATTTTTATAATAAAACAAGTTAGTCTTTTCAGAAATCCTACAAGATGTTCAGAGATAAACGCTTAATTTTTCAGAAATCTAGGGATATATGTGCACATCTATGAACTTATGTGTCCACACATATACATAGTTCTTTACATATTCATATATAAGTATATGGACATAATTCTACATAAATGCTTTCATGTTCTTTTAGGCTGCTCTATAACCATTTTCCACATAACACATGACACAGACTCTAGGCAATAAGTATATATAAATTATTTTATACATATTCCTCTGCCTACTTTCAAGCGGGTTTGATGTGCCTTGCCAGGCAACATAACACAGCAAAGAAAATTAAGAATTAAATAGAATCAAATGAAAGGAAGCAGAAGAATGGCCACAAGCAGCTAAAGTTGGTTCATTTACTGTACTGCCACATAGACTCACTTGTGAATTTCTTGATATTTAATACCAAGAAAAAAAAAATCACCTTAAGAGCTTTCATCTGAGAAAAATATGACTAATTTTTATAATCAGTGAATTTCTTATAAATAATCAAAATATTATGATGTATTAGAAAAGAAAAACTCCCATAGCAAATACCTTATTTGCATTTGGATTTTTCTGTTTAAAATTTCTGCAAAATTTAATTGTCACGTACAATTTTGACATTGATTCCACTGTAAATATGATTGCTGGTTGTGTAGAATTTTCAGTTTTCTATCATAAAGTTTTTTTGCAGTATTTATACCAGTGCCAAAAATCATTGAGCTTTGCCATTATGATTGAGTAAAGCTCCTTTCCTCCAAGTTGTCTAATTTTAAAATTTTGTATATATGATTGTATATAGTTCTTCATCTTCTAGGAATAATTTAAAGTTTACTTGAAACTTGCATTCAATAGAAGAAGATAACATTTCTTTATAAAGAGCATTCCTCCAAAGTGCCATTCAGTAAAAGAAGTTCCATGGGGACTCTCCTGCTCCCACCCCACCGGCTTTCCTGGCTCTCATTATTCCCCTTTCCTGCTTTATCTTTCCTTAAAGTAATTATCACCATCTTCATCTACATGTTGTATTGTCTGTTTGTCTTTGTTGTCTCACTCAGCCTGCTCCCTTAGAATATAGGGTCCACAGATCAACAATTTTTGTTTTGTTCAGTGTCTTGTTTCCAGTGCCTGAAACAGTGCCTCACACAAAGTAGATTTCTGGTAAATATTTGTTGAATGAATGAATTTTGGACTGACTTAATCCAGGAATCATTTTTTTTAATATCTGAAAAATATATGGACTGAGTTTCTTTGGCTAATCTTGTGTAATACTCTTCTCAGTCTCTCTCATTAGATGTTGAGCAACAATGAGTATAAGACGATATCCCCCTATAAGAATCCCTAGTAGAGTTCTGTGTTTGGAATTTAGGATAGAGCCATATAATTAACAGTTAGCTAGACTATATAGAGGTAGTTTTGCTTTTCTCTTGTGGAAAAATTGAAGAGCATAACAAGAACATGCACACCTGTATAGGAGACACTGTAACCTCCTCTCAAAAGTGACCCAGAATCTTCTCAGAAAATAACATAGCATAGCCAGTTGAGTTGAGGCAACAAAACATCACCTATTATCCTACAAATTATTAAAGCAGACATAGCCAAAAAGTAGCTCATTTTCATCAGTGAAAATGTCACATATGTACCCATAGAACATCTGGTGTATCCTCCATGAAAACTAGTTGCAAAAGATATCCTTAGGTTGGCTTACCATTTGTGAAAGTTGACAGATGATATTTAATTCTATGAAAATTATTATTGTGACTCAGTTGAAAATACTACATTTTATTACTATAAATTAAGGGGGCCTCTGTAGTAGAAACATTAAAATATGCCAGTGCAATTTTACTAAGTATGCTAGTATGTATTTTAATATTTTCTTAGGAAAAACAACAGTGAAACGATTAAACGCCCTGACTCTGGGGGCTGGCCCCATGGCCGAGTAGTTAAGTTCGCGTGCTCCGCTGCAGGTGGCCCGGTGTTTCGTTGGTTTGAATCCTGGGTACGGACATGGCACTGCTCATCAAACCATGCTGAGGCAGCATCCCACATACCACAACTAGAAGGACCCACAACGAAGAATATACAACTATGTACCGGGGGGCTTTGGGGAGAAAAAGGAAAAAAATAAAATCTTTGGGGGAAAAAAAAAAAAGCCCTGACTCTGGAGTTAGGTGGCCTGGGTTCATGTCCCAGTTCTGCCACTTACTAGCTGTGTTACCATGACCAAGTACCTTTAGCCTTGGTCTCCTCAACTTAATTTTTGGATAATCATTGTGGCCTGCTTTATACAAATGTTTTGAGGATCAAATGAGTGAGTGCACATTGCCTAACTCTAAATTACTCCAAAAGTTAGCTGTTATTATTATTAACAGTACTAGTAACATTTCTGTATTTACCTTGCTTAGAATTGTATTCCCATTGGAGAGCAGCTTCAGTCAGTTTTGGGAAATACTGGACACAAGCATATGATTGACCTACAATCATCGTCTACTTCAGGAGCCTTCAGCAAGTCATCGTCCACACCTTTTCCTTTTAGAACTGGATTGACATCTGGAAATGTGCCTGAAAACTTAAAAGCTTACATTGATAAAAGTACGCAGCCACTTGGTGGAGGAAATATTACAAACCTTGAAGAGCGTAAAATTGTGCCGCAAAACCATTCTCTTCTTGAGAATGATCTTAAAAATGCAGTATCTTCTTTCCTATCAAAGAAAGCAAGTGACAACTCAAATATACCAAATTCTGAGCTGCTGCCTTTTCTCCAGAATTTATGTAGTCAAGTTAATCATCTCCGTGTGGGACATAACACCAAGTGGCCGGAAAACATCACCAAGCCTGGGGAAGGCGTTGGTGTTGCGTAAGTATTTATTTTAAGAAAATGTGGTTTAGATTTGGTACATAGGAGAATCAACTGGAAGAAAACAAGTTTGTTTCAGTAACTACTGCCTGAAAATGTTTCCAGAGATAATTTTAGGAGCTTTTACATTTTACCATTAACACTTAGAGGAAGTACATATTCTACAGAGTAGAATGGATTGCTTTGAAAGAAGTAGCTAAAACTGGTGATGTTGACCACTTCTCAAGCATTTTATGGAAGGGGTACAAGTGTCCAAAAGAAGTTGGAGTAGAAAGTTATCTGTGAGAATGAAGAGGGAGTGCAGGAACAGTACTATGTACATTTTTTCCCTGATTTTACTAAATGAGCCATTGTAATGGATTTTCTTTGTAGATCATGTTTGACCTGGCTAATTTTAGAATTATCAAAACATTTTTTTTTTTAAAGATTGGCAGCTGAGCTAACAACTGTTGGCAATCTTTTCTTTTTTCTGCTTTTTCTCTCCAAATCTCCCCAGTTCATGGTTGTATATTTTAGTTGTGGGTCCTTCTAGTTGAGGCATGTGGGATGCTGCCTCAGCGTGGCCTAATGAGGGGTGCCATGCCCGTGCCCAGGATCCGAACTGGCGAAACCTTGGACCATCGAAGCGGAGAGCACAAACTTAACCACTTGGCCGTGGGGCGGCCCCTAGAGTCATCAAAACATTTTTAAGCTCATAATTATTTGTAGGTTACAGGCCCTTATTCCCTGATCTCATAATTCCAATTTTTTGGCAATCCTGGTTTGATTGAGGGATGGCTAAGTATTTAGTATATTCCCCATCCTTTATGTAGATGTAATGTGTCATAATATTGTACTAGACTGGAATTCTGAACTCCAGTCATAGTCCTGGCTTAACTATTTTGCCTTGCTGTTTAAATCTTTTGGCTTAGATTTTTTTTTTTTATTGAGTTCATAATAGGTTACATCAATGTGAGATTTCAGTTGTACATTATTTCTTGTGTCACCACATAAGTGCTCCTCTTCATCCCCTGTGCCCCCTTCCCCTGGTAACCACTGAACTGCTTTCTTTGTCCCTGTGTTTGTTCGTATTCCACATATGTGTGAAATCATCTGGTATTTGTCTTTCTCAGTCTGGCTTATTTTGCTTAGCATAATTCCCTCCAGGTCCTTCCATGTTGTTGCAAATGGGATGAATTTGTCTTTTTTTCTGGCTGAGTAGTATTCCATTCTATATATATACACCACATCTTCTTTATCCAATCATCAGTCACTGGGCACTTGGATTGTTTCCATGTCTTGGCTATTGTGAATACTGCTGCGATGAACGTAGGGGTGCATATGTCACTTTGGATTGTTGATTCCAAGTTTGAGTAGATACTCAGTAGTGGGATACCTGAGTGATATGGTAGTTCTGTTTTTAGTATTTTGAGGAATCTCCATACTGTTTTCCATAGTGGCTGCATCAGTTTGCATTCCCACCAGCAGTGTATGAGGGTTCCTGTCTCTCCACACCCTCTCCAATATTTGTTATTTTTAGTCTTAGTGATTATAGACATTTTAACAGGGGTAAGGTGGTATCTTAGTGTAGTTTTGATTTGCATTTCCCTGATGATTAGTGACGTTGAACATCTTTTCATGTGTTTATTGGCCATCTGTATATCTTCTTTGGAAAACTGTCTGTTCATATCCTCTGCCCATTTTTTGATCAGGCTGTTTGTTTTCTTATTGTTCAGATGTGTGAGTTCCTTATGGAGATTAACCCCTTGTCAGATATATGATTTGCAAATATTTTCTCCCAGTTGGTGGGTTGTCTCTTTGTTTTGATCTTAGTTTCTTTTGCTTTGCAGAAGCTCTTTAGTCTGATGAACTCCCGCTTGTTTATTTTTTCTTTTGTTTCCCTTGTCTGAGAAGACATGGTATTTGAAAAGATCCTTTTTAGTTCAATGTCAAAGGGTATACTACCTGTATTTTCTTCCAGGAGTTTTATAGTTTTAGGACTTATCAAGTCTTTGATCCATTTTGAGTTTATTTTTGTGTATGGCGTGAGATGATGGTGTGCCTTCATTCTTTTGCATGTGGCTGTCCAGGTTTCCCAACACCATTTATTGAAGAGACTGTCTTTTCTCCATCATATGTTCTTGGCACCTTTGTCCAAGATTAGCTGTCTCTAGATGTGCAGTTTTATTTCTAGGCTTTCAGTTCTGTTCCATTGATGTGTGTGCCTATTTTTGTACCAGTACCATGCTGTTTTGATCACTATGGCTTTGTAGTACATTTTGAAGTCAGGGATTGTGATGCCTCCAGCTTTGTTGTTTTTTCTCAGGATTGCTTTAGCAGTTTGGGGTCTTTGGTTGCCCCACATGAATTTTAGGATCCTTTGTTCTATTTCCATGAAGAATGTCATTGGGATTGCAGTGAATCTGTAGATTGCTTTGGGTAGTATGGACATTTTAACTATGTTTATTCTTCCGATCCATGTGCATGGAATCTCTTTCCACCTCTTTATGTCATTATCAGTTTCTTTCAATAATGTCTTATAGTCTTCATTGTGTAAATCCTTCACGTCCTTAGTTAAATTTATTCCTAGGTACTTTATTCTTTTAGTTGCAATTGTAAATGGAATTGTATTCTTGAGTTCTCTTTCTGTAAGTTCGTTATTAGAGTACAAAAAAGCAACTGATTTTTGTAAATTGATTTTGGACCCTGCAACTTTACTGTAGTTGTTAATTATTTCTTAGTTTTCCAATGGATTCTTTGGGGTTTTCTATATGTAAGATCATGTCATCTGCAAACAGCAAGAGTTTCACTTCTTCTCTCCCTATTTGGATTCCTTTTATTCCTTTCTCTTGCCTAATTGCTCTGGCCAAAACCTCCAGTACTGTGTTGAAGAAGAGTGGTGAGAGTAGGCACCCTTGTCTTGTTACTGTTCTCAGAGGGAAGGCATTCAGTTTTTGCCTATTGAGTCTGATGTTGGCTGTGGTTTTGTCATATATGGCCTTTATTATGTTGAGGTAATTTCCTTCTATCCCCATTTTGTTAAGAGTTTTTATCAAAAATGGCTGTTGGGTCTTGTCAAATGCTGTCTCTGCATCTATTGAGATGATCATGTGCTTTTTATTCCTCAATTTGTTTTTGTAGTATATGACATTGATTGATTTGCGGATGTTGCACCGTCCCTGTGTCCCTGGTATAAATCCCACTTGATCACGATGTATGATCTTTTTGGTGTATTGCTGAATTCAAGTTACCAAAATTTTGTTGAGGATTTTTCCATGTATGTTCATCAATGATATCGGCCTGTAGTTTTCCTTTTTTGTGTTGTCCTTGTCAGGCTTTGGTATCAGAGTGATGTTGGCCTTGTAGAATGTGTTAGGAAGTGTTCCATCTTCCCTGATAATTTGGAATTGATGGAGAAGGATAGAAATTAAATCCTCTCTGAAAGTTTGGTAGAATTCCCCAGGGAAGCTGTCTGGTCCTGGGGTTTCATTGTTTGGGATGCGTTTGATTACTGTTTCAATCTCTTTCCTTGTGATTGGTCTATTCAGATTGTCTGCTGCTTCTTGATTTAGCTTTGGGAGGTTGTAAGAGTCTAAGAATCTATCCATTTCCTCTAGAGTATCCATTTTGTTGGCATATAGTTTTTCGCAGTATTCTCTTATAATCTGTAGTGTTTCTGTGGTGTCTGTTGTTATTTCTCCTCTTTCATTTCTAATTTTGTTTATCTGAGCTTTCTCTTTTTTTCTTTGTAAGTCTGGCTAGGGGTTTGTCAATTTTCTTTATCTTCTCAAAGAACCAGGTCTTTGTTTCATTGATCCTTTCTACTGCCTTTTTTGTTTCAATAGCATTTATTTCTACTGTGATTTTTATTATTTCTCTCCTTCTACTGACTGTGGGCTTTGTTTGTTGTTCTTTTTCTATTTCTGTTAGGTATAACTTGAGGTTGCTTATTTGGGATTTTTCTTAATTGTTAAAGTGTGCCTGTATTGCGATGAATTTCCCTCTTAATAGGCTTTTGCTGCATCTCATATGAGCTGGTATGGGATGTTATCATTTTCATTTGTCTCCAGATATTTTTTGATTTCTCCTTTAATTTCTTCAGTGATCCCTTGCTTGTTCAATAGCATGTTGTTTAGTCTCCACATCTTTGTCCCTCTCTTAGCTTTTCTCTTGTAATTAATTTTTAGCTTTATAGCATTGTGATCAGAAACGATGCTTGTTATTATTTCAATTTTCTTAAATTTATTGAGGCTTGCCTTGTTTCCAAACATATGGTCTATCCTTGAGAATGTTCCGTGTGCGCTTGAGAAGAATGTGTATTCTGCTGTTTTGGGATAGAGTGTTCTATATATGTCTATTGAGTCCAACTGGTCTAGCTTTTCATTTAATTTCACTGTTTCCTTGTTGATGTTCTGTCTGGATGATCTATCCATTGATGTGAGTGGAGTGTTGAGGTCCCCTGCTATTATTGTGTTATTATTAATATCTTCTTTTAGGTTTGTTAATAGTTGCTTTATGAACTTTGGTGCTCCTGTGTTGGGTGCATAGATACTTATGTGTTCTTTTTTATTGATGGAGTGTCCCTTTGATCATTATATACTGCCCCTCATTGTCTCTCTTTGCCTGTCTTATCTTGAAGTCTACTTTGTCTGATATAAGCATGGCAAGGCCTGCTTTCTTTTGTTTCCCATCAGCTTAGAGTATCTTCCATCCTTTCACTCTGAGCCTGTTTTTATCATTGGAGCTGAGATGTGTTTTCCAGAGGCAGCATATTGTTGGGTCTTGTTCTTTAATCCATCTCACCACTCTGTGTCTTTTTATTGGAGAATTCAATCCATTTGTGTTTAAGGTGATTATTGATGTTTGAGGGCTTAATGCTGTCATTTTATCACTCATTTTCCTGTTTTCCTGCATTTCCTTTGTTTCTCATCCTGTTTATTCTGGTCTACCAATTGAGTTACGTAGTTTTTTATGTTGTTTCTTTGTTTTCCCCTTATTTATTATTGTGTCTCTCCTCTGCTTTTTTGTTTAGTGGTTACCCTAGGTTTGTGTTCAGAATCTCGTGTATAAGATAGTACATTTTCTGATGACCTCTTCTTTCCTTAGTCTAAACCAATTCAGTCCCTTCCTCGTACTCTCCTAAGTTGTTTTTCTTGTATTTTAGTCTATCTTGTGTTGTGAGTTTGTAGTTAAAATGACAGGATTATCTTTGTTTTTGGTGTTTTCCTTCCCTTTAGCTTAATGCTATAGTTGAATATTTGCTATCCTATTCTCATTCTGTCCTATTTATCTACTTACTCTGTGTTTTGTGACCCTTTCTGCCTTTTTTTCCCCCAGGTATGAGGGCCTTCTTGAGGATTTCTTGTAGGGGGATCTTGTGGCTACAAAGTCCCTTACCTTTTGTTTATCTGGGAAAGTTCTTATTTCTCCATCATATCTGAAGGATATTGTTGCTGGATAGAATATTCTTGGCTGAAAATTTTTGTCTTTTAAAGATTTGAATATGTCATTCCACCTTCTTCTATCATGTAAGCTTTCTGCAGGGAAATCCACTGAAAGTCTGATAGGGGTTCCTTTGTAGGTTATTTTCTTCTGCCTTGCTGCCCAATGTCTTTCTTTTTCTTTTTCTTTTTCTTTTTTTTGCTGAGAAAGATTCGCCCTGAGCTAACATCTGTTGCCAATCTTCCTCTTTTTTTCCCTCCCCAAAGCCACAGTACATAGTTGTATATCCCAGTTGTAAGTCATTCTAGTTCCTCCATGTGGGATGCCACCACAGCATGGCTTCATGAGCAGTGTGTAGGTCCATGCCCAGGATCAAAACCTCAGGCCACTGAAGCAGAGCATGTGAACTTAACCACTCAGCCACAGCGCCGGCTCCCTCCCCCCAGTGTCAAGTCTTACATGGTGAGAGTATTGAAGGCTATGTAGTATTGGCAAAGGGACAGACACGCAGATCCATGGAACATAATAGAGCACCCAGAATGGCCCCACACAAGTATGGCCAACTGATTTTTGACAAAGGTGCAATACAGTGGAGGATTGTCTTTTAAACACCTGGTACTGGAGCAATTGGCTATCCAAAGGGCAAAAGGTGAACTGTGACCCGAATCCTCATACCTTATACAAAAATTAACTCAAAACGGATCATGAACTTAACTGTAAAGCATAAAGCTATAAAACTTCTATAATAACATATAGAAGAAAATCTTTGGGATCTAAGACTAGGAAAAGATTCCTTAGATGTGACACCAAAAGCAGGATAATTGAAAATTTGATATATCAGACCCCATCAAAATTTAAAACTTTTGCCCTGTGAAAGATCCTGTTAAGATTAAAATTACAAACTGGGAGAAAATATTTTCAGCAACCCCAGTCTTTAAGGGAGGGAGCAAAGATCTCTCTTACCCCGTTCTAGCTCCTCCAAGGGGGACTCCAGCCTCTCCGCCCTCCATCGTTTGGCTGCTGTGGGTCTCTGGGGATTCCTGTGCTATTAGGATATTTTTTGTTGGAATGTGGTTGCTCCTTTTTGGTGTATATTGGAGGGGAGAGAGTCCTGGGCAAGTTCACTGCGCCATGACGCTGACGTCACTCTAAAGTGGGAGAAAATATTTTCAAATTACAAATCCAACAGAGGGCTTATATTTAAAACATAGAAATAACTCTCAAAACTCAACATTAAAAAAAGATCCATTTAGAAGATGGGCAAAAGACATCATAAAGAGACATTTTACCAAAGCAGATACACATATAGCAAATAAGCACATGAAAAGATGATCAACATGGACTTCATGGCTATGAAGGAAATGCATATTAAAACCACAACAAGAAGGGCTGGCCTTGTGGCCTTGTGGTTAAATTTGACATGCTCTGCTTTGCTGGCCCAGGTTCAGTTCCCAGGCGCAGACCTATGTCACTCATCAGTGACGATGCTGTGGTGGCTACCCACATACAAAATAGAGGAAGATTGACACAGATGTTACCTCAGGGAGAATCTTCCTCAAGCAAAAAGAGGAAGATTGGCAACAGATGTTACATTTGGGCAAATCTTCCTCAGCAAAAAAAAAGAACACAAGATACTACTACTCACTTATTCAAATAGCTAAAATAAAATGTCTTATAAAAGGTAACAATATTAAATGCTGATGAGGATCTGCAGAAACTGGATCTCTCATACATTGCTGGTGGGAATGTAAAATGGGACAGCCACTCTACAAATATTTGGCAGTTTCTTGAAAACTAAATATAGAGTTACCGTGTGACCCAGCAGTCGTACTCCTGGGCATTTATCCCAGAGAAATGAAAACTTACGTCCATACAAAAACCTGTACATGGTTGTTCATAGAAGCTTTGTATGTAATAGCCAAAAACTGGAAACAACCGAAATATCAAAAACAGATGAATGGTTAAACAAACTGTGGTATATCCATATCACAGGAGGCTAATCAGCAATAAAAAGCAACTGTTGATATACACAACAACTTGGATGGCTCTCAAGGGCATTATGCTGAGTGACAAAAGAGAATCTCGGGGTCATAGACTGTATGGTTCCATTTGTACAACATTCTTGACACAAATTATAGAGATGGAGACCATATTAGTGGTTGGCAGGCATTAGGGATGGAGCAGATTAGAGGAGTAAATGTGACCATAAAGGGTAGCAGGAGGGAGATCTTTGTAGTTAAGGAACAGTTCTGCGTGTTGATTGTGGTGATGATAACGTGAATTTGTTTGCATGTGATAAAATGGGATACACACACTGTACTAGCATCAATTTCTGGGTTTTGATATTATACCGTCGTTAGGTAAGATGGGACCATTGGGACCATTGGGTGAAGGGTACTAGGGAACTCTAGTAATCTTTACAACTTCCTGTGAATCTATATTACTTGAAAATAAAGAGTTTTTAAAAACCCTCCCTCATATATTCTAGAGTAGTGGTTCTCAAGCTTTTTCGTCAAATAATTGAGGACTCTAAAGAACCTTTATTTATATGTTATAGAAAAATATTTATTTGTTCAAAAGTAATTACAGTAAACCCATTATATAGTAACATGACAATTTTTATGAAAAAATATGTTTTCTAAAAATAAACTTTAGTGAGAATGGTATTGTTTTAAATTTATGCAAATCTGTATTAGGTTTCAGTTGCATTCTACTATGCGTTCTCCTATATGTTGCATTGTAGCGTGTTTAATCAATAGCTAGAAAGACCACAGTAGAAGTACTGAGAGCAAACTGAGTTAATCTCTGAGAAAACTATTTATTTACACACTAAACCTACTACCTTAGGAAATTCTAGGAAACAGAAGAATACACAGCCACACATCCTATTAGTCGTCAGAGCAACAACATTACACATTGTATAGCCTCTGGAAAATGTCATTGTATGTTCAGGAGAATATGAGGATGA
>NW_025797219.1:0-18729 GCF_021613505.1 Equus quagga | reverse complement strand
TCATCCTCATATTCTCCTGAACATACAATGACATTTTCCAGAGGCTATACAATGTGTAATGTTGTTGCTCTGACGACTAATAGGATGTGTGGCTGTGTATTCTTCTGTTTCCTAGAATTTCCTAAGGTAGTAGGTTTAGTGTGTAAATAAATAGTTTTCTCAGAGATTAACTCAGTTTGCTCTCAGTACTTCTACTGTGGTCTTTCTAGCTATTGATTAAACACGCTACAATGCAACATATAGGAGAACGCATAGTAGAATGCAACTGAAACCTAATACAGATTTGCATAAATTTAAAACAATACCATTCTCACTAAAGTTTATTTTTAGAAAACATATTTTTTCATAAAAATTGTCATGTTACTATATAATGGGTTTACTGTAATTACTTTTGAACAAATAAATATTTTTCTATAACATATAAATAAAGGTTCTTTAGAGTCCTCAATTATTTGACGAAAAAGCTTGAGAACCACTACTCTAGAATATATGAGGGAGGGTTTTTAAAAACTCTTTATTTTCAAGTAATATAGATTCACAGGAAGTTGTAAAGATTACTAGAGTTCCCTAGTACCCTTCACCCAATGGTCCCAATGGTCCCATCTTACCTAACGACGGTATAATATCAAAACCCAGAAATTGATGCTAGTACAGTGTGTGTATCCCATTTTATCACATGCAAACAAATTCACGTTATCATCACCACAATCAACACGCAGAACTGTTCCTTAACTACAAAGATCTCCCTCCTGCTACCCTTTATGGTCACATTTACTCCTCTAATCTGCTCCATCCCTAATGCCTGCCAACCACTAATATGGTCTCCATCTCTATAATTTGTGTCAAGAATGTTGTACAAATGGAACCATACAGTCTATGACCCCGAGATTCTCTTTTGTCACTCAGCATAATGCCCTTGAGAGCCATCCAAGTTGTTGTGTATATCAACAGTTGCTTTTTATTGCTGATTAGCCTCCTGTGATATGGATATACCACAGTTTGTTTAACCATTCATCTGTTTTTGATATTTCGGTTGTTTCCAGTTTTTGGCTATTACATACAAAGCTTCTATGAACAACCATGTACAGGTTTTTGTATGGACGTAAGTTTTCATTTCTCTGGGATAAATGCCCAGGAGTACGACTGCTGGGTCACACGGTAACTCTATATTTAGTTTTCAAGAAACTGCCAAATATTTGTAGAGTGGCTGTCCCATTTTACATTCCCACCAGCAATGTATGAGAGATCCAGTTTCTGCAGATCCTCATCAGCATTTAATATTGTTACCTTTTATAAGACATTTTATTTTAGCTATTTGAATAAGTGAGTAGTAGTATCTTGTGTTCTTTTTTTTTGCTGAGGAAGATTTGCCCAAATGTAACATCTGTTGCCAATCTTCCTCTTTTTGCTTGAGGAAGATTCTCCCTGAGGTAACATCTGTGTCAATCTTCCTCTATTTTGTATGTGGGTAGCCACCACAGCATCGTCACTGATGAGTGACATAGGTCTGCGCCTGGGAACTGAACCTGGGCCAGCAAAGCAGAGCATGTCAAATTTAACCACAAGGCCACAAGGCCAGCCCTTCTTGTTGTGGTTTTAATATGCATTTCCTTCATAGCCATGAAGTCCATGTTGATCATCTTTTCATGTGCTTATTTGCTATATGTGTATCTGCTTTGGTAAAATGTCTCTTTATGATGTCTTTTGCCCATCTTCTAAATGGATCTTTTTTTAATGTTGAGTTTTGAGAGTTATTTCTATGTTTTAAATATAAGCCCTCTGTTGGATTTGTAATTTGAAAATATTTTCTCCCACTTTAGAGTGACGTCAGCGTCATGGCGCAGTGAACTTGCCCAGGACTCTCTCCCCTCCAATATACACCAAAAAGGAGCAACCACATTCCAACAAAAAATATCCTAATAGCACAGGAATCCCCAGAGACCCACAGCAGCCAAACGATGGAGGGCGGAGAGGCTGGAGTCCCCCTTGGAGGAGCTAGAACGGGGTAAGAGAGATCTTTGCTCCCTCCCTTAAAGACTGGGGTTGCTGAAAATATTTTCTCCCAGTTTGTAATTTTAATCTTAACAGGATCTTTCACAGGGCAAAAGTTTTAAATTTTGATGGGGTCTGATATATCAAATTTTCAATTATCCTGCTTTTGGTGTCACATCTAAGGAATCTTTTCCTAGTCTTAGATCCCAAAGATTTTCTTCTATATGTTATTATAGAAGTTTTATAGCTTTATGCTTTACAGTTAAGTTCATGATCCGTTTTGAGTTAATTTTTGTATAAGGTATGAGGATTCGGGTCACAGTTCACCTTTTGCCCTTTGGATAGCCAATTGCTCCAGTACCAGGTGTTTAAAAGACAATCCTCCACTGTATTGCACCTTTGTCAAAAATCAGTTGGCCATACTTGTGTGGGGCCATTCTGGGTGCTCTATTATGTTCCATGGATCTGCGTGTCTGTCCCTTTGCCAATACTACATAGCCTTCAATACTCTCACCATGTAAGACTTGACACTGGGGGGAGGGAGCCGGCGCTGTGGCTGAGTGGTTAAGTTCACATGCTCTGCTTCAGTGGCCTGAGGTTTTGATCCTGGGCATGGACCTACACACTGCTCATGAAGCCATGCTGTGGTGGCATCCCACATGGAGGAACTAGAATGACTTACAACTGGGATATACAACTATGTACTGTGGCTTTGGGGAGGGAAAAAAAGAGGAAGATTGGCAACAGATGTTAGCTCAGGGCGAATCTTTCTCAGCAAAAAAAAGAAAAAGAAAAAGAAAAAGAAAGACATTGGGCAGCAAGGCAGAAGAAAATAACCTACAAAGGAACCCCTATCAGACTTTCAGTGGATTTCCCTGCAGAAAGCTTACATGATAGAAGAAGGTGGAATGACATATTCAAATCTTTAAAAGACAAAAATTTTCAGCCAAGAATATTCTATCCAGCAACAATATCCTTCAGATATGATGGAGAAATAAGAACTTTCCCAGATAAACAAAAGGTAAGGGACTTTGTAGCCACAAGATCCCCCTACAAGAAATCCTCAAGAAGGCCCTCATACCTGGGGGAAAAAAAGGCAGAAAGGGTCACAAAACACAGAGTAAGTAGATAAATAGGACAGAATGAGAATAGGATAGCAAATATTCAACTATAGCATTAAGCTAAAGGGAAGGAAAACACCAAAAACAAAGATAATCCTGTCATTTTAACTACAAACTCACAACACAAGATAGACTAAAATACAAGAAAAACAACTTAGGAGAGTACGAGGAAGGGACTGAATTGGTTTAGACTAAGGAAAGAAGAGGTCATCAGAAAATGTACTATCTTATACACGAGATTCTGAACACAAACCTAGGGTAACCACTAAACAAAAAAGCAGAGGAGAGACACAATAATAAATAAGGGGAAAACAAAGAAACAACATAAAAAACTACGTAACTCAATTGGTAGACCAGAATAAACAGGATGAGAAACAAAGGAAATGCAGGAAAACAGGAAAATGAGTGATAAAATGACAGCATTAAGCCCTCAAACATCAATAATCACCTTAAACACAAATGGATTGAATTCTCCAATAAAAAGACACAGAGTGGTGAGATGGATTAAAGAACAAGACCCAACAATATGCTGCCTCTGGAAAACACATCTCAGCTCCAATGATAAAAACAGGCTCAGAGTGAAAGGATGGAAGATACTCTAAGCTGATGGGAAACAAAAGAAAGCAGGCCTTGCCATGCTTATATCAGACAAAGTAGACTTCAAGATAAGACAGGCAAAGAGAGACAATGAGGGGCAGTATATAATGATCAAAGGGACACTCCATCAATAAAAAAGAACACATAAGTATCTATGCACCCAACACAGGAGCACCAAAGTTCATAAAGCAACTATTAACAAACCTAAAAGAAGATATTAATAATAACACAATAATAGCAGGGGACCTCAACACTCCACTCACATCAATGGATAGATCATCCAGACAGAACATCAACAAGGAAACAGTGAAATTAAATGAAAAGCTAGACCAGTTGGACTCAATAGACATATATAGAACACTCTATCCCAAAACAGCAGAATACACATTCTTCTCAAGCGCACACGGAACATTCTCAAGGATAGACCATATGTTTGGAAACAAGGCAAGCCTCAATAAATTTAAGAAAATTGAAATAATAACAAGCATCGTTTCTGATCACAATGCTATAAAGCTAAAAATTAATTACAAGAGAAAAGCTAAGAGAGGGACAAAGATGTGGAGACTAAACAACATGCTATTGAACAAGCAAGGGATCACTGAAGAAATTAAAGGAGAAATCAAAAAATATCTGGAGACAAATGAAAATGATAACATCCCATACCAGCTCATATGAGATGCAGCAAAAGCCTATTAAGAGGGAAATTCATCGCAATACAGGCACACTTTAACAATTAAGAAAAATCCCAAATAAGCAACCTCAAGTTATACCTAACAGAAATAGAAAAAGAACAACAAACAAAGCCCACAGTCAGTAGAAGGAGAGAAATAATAAAAATCACAGTAGAAATAAATGCTATTGAAACAAAAAAGGCAGTAGAAAGGATCAATGAAACAAAGACCTGGTTCTTTGAGAAGATAAAGAAAATTGACAAACCCCTAGCCAGACTTACAAAGAAAAAAAGAGAAAGCTCAGATAAACAAAATTAGAAATGAAAGAGGAGAAATAACAACAGACACCACAGAAACACTACAGATTATAAGAGAATACTGCGAAAAACTATATGCCAACAAAATGGATACTCTAGAGGAAATGGATAGATTCTTAGACTCTTACAACCTCCCAAAGCTAAATCAAGAAGCAGCAGACAATCTGAATAGACCAATCACAAGGAAAGAGATTGAAACAGTAATCAAACGCATCCCAAACAATGAAACCCCAGGACCAGACAGCTTCCCTGGGGAATTCTACCAAACTTTCAGAGAGGATTTAATTTCTATCCTTCTCCATCAATTCCAAATTATCAGGGAAGATGGAACACTTCCTAACACATTCTACAAGGCCAACATCACTCTGATACCAAAGCCTGACAAGGACAACACAAAAAAGGAAAACTACAGGCCGATATCATTGATGAACATACATGGAAAAATCCTCAACAAAATTTTGGTAACTTGAATTCAGCAATACACCAAAAAGATCATACATCGTGATCAAGTGGGATTTATACCAGGGACACAGGGACGGTGCAACATCCGCAAATCAATCAATGTCATATACTACAAAAACAAATTGAGGAATAAAAAGCACATGATCATCTCAATAGATGCAGAGACAGCATTTGACAAGACCCAACAGCCATTTTTGATAAAAACTCTTAACAAAATGGGGATAGAAGGAAATTACCTCAACATAATAAAGGCCATATATGACAAAACCACAGCCAACATCAGACTCAATAGGCAAAAACTGAATGCCTTCCCTCTGAGAACAGTAACAAGACAAGGGTGCCTACTCTCACCACTCTTCTTCAACACAGTACTGGAGGTTTTGGCCAGAGCAATTAGGCAAGAGAAAGGAATAAAAGGAATCCAAATAGGGAGAGAAGAAGTGAAACTCTTGCTGTTTGCAGATGACATGATCTTACATATAGAAAACCCCAAAGAATCCATTGGAAAACTAAGAAATAATTAACAACTACAGTAAAGTTGCAGGGTCCAAAATCAATTTACAAAAATCAGTTGCTTTTTTGTACTCTAATAACGAACTTACAGAAAGAGAACTCAAGAATACAATTCCATTTACAATTGCAACTAAAAGAATAAAGTACCTAGGAATAAATTTAACTAAGGACGTGAAGGATTTACACAATGAAGACTATAAGACATTATTGAAAGAAACTGATAATGACATAAAGAGGTGGAAAGAGATTCCATGCACATGGATCGGAAGAATAAACATAGTTAAAATGTCCATACTACCCAAAGCAATCTACAGATTCACTGCAATCCCAATGACATTCTTCATGGAAATAGAACAAAGGATCCTAAAATTCATGTGGGGCAACCAAAGACCCCAAACTGCTAAAGCAATCCTGAGAAAAAACAACAAAGCTGGAGGCATCACAATCCCTGACTTCAAAATGTACTACAAAGCCATAGTGATCAAAACAGCATGGTACTGGTACAAAAATAGGCACACACATCAATGGAACAGAACTGAAAGCCTAGAAATAAAACTGCACATCTAGAGACAGCTAATCTTGGACAAAGGTGCCAAGAACATATGATGGAGAAAAGACAGTCTCTTCAATAAATGGTGTTGGGAAACCTGGACAGCCACATGCAAAAGAATGAAGGCACACCATCATCTCACGCCATACACAAAAATAAACTCAAAATGGATCAAAGACTTGATAAGTCCTAAAACTATAAAACTCCTGGAAGAAAATACAGGTAGTATACCCTTTGACATTGAACTAAAAAGGATCTTTTCAAATACCATGTCTTCTCAGACAAGGGAAACAAAAGAAAAAATAAACAAGCGGGAGTTCATCAGACTAAAGAGCTTCTGCAAAGCAAAAGAAACTAAGATCAAAACAAAGAGACAACCCACCAACTGGGAGAAAATATTTGCAAATCATATATCTGACAAGGGGTTAATCTCCATAAGGAACTCACACATCTGAACAATAAGAAAACAAACAGCCTGATCAAAAAATGGGCAGAGGATATGAACAGACAGTTTTCCAAAGAAGATATACAGATGGCCAATAAACACATGAAAAGATGTTCAACGTCACTAATCATCAGGGAAATGCAAATCAAAACTACACTAAGATACCACCTTACCCCTGTTAAAATGTCTATAATCACTAAGACTAAAAATAACAAATATTGGAGAGGGTGTGGAGAGACAGGAACCCTCATACACTGCTGGTGGGAATGCAAACTGATGCAGCCACTATGGAAAACAGTATGGAGATTCCTCAAAATACTAAAAACAGAACTACCATATCACTCAGGTATCCCACTACTGAGTATCTACTCAAACTTGGAATCAACAATCCAAAGTGACATATGCACCCCTACGTTCATCGCAGCAGTATTCACAATAGCCAAGACATGGAAACAATCCAAGTGCCCAGTGACTGATGATTGGATAAAGAAGATGTGGTGTATATATATAGAATGGAATACTACTCAGCCAGAAAAAAAGACAAATTCATCCCATTTGCAACAACATGGAAGGACCTGGAGGGAATTATGCTAAGCAAAATAAGCCAGACTGAGAAAGACAAATACCAGATGATTTCACACATATGTGGAATACGAACAAACACAGGGACAAAGAAAGCAGTTCAGTGGTTACCAGGGGAAGGGGGCACAGGGGATGAAGAGGAGCACTTATGTGGTGACACAAGAAATAATGTACAACTGAAATCTCACATTGATGTAACCTATTATGAACTCAATAAAAAAAAAAAATCTAAGCCAAAAGATTTAAACAGCAAGGCAAAATAGTTAAGCCAGGACTATGACTGGAGTTCAGAATTCCAGTCTAGTACAATATTATGACACATTACATCTACATAAAGGATGGGGAATATACTAAATACTTAGCCATCCCTCAATCAAACCAGGATTGCCAAAAAATTGGAATTATGAGATCAGGGAATAAGGGCCTGTAACCTACAAATAATTATGAGCTTAAAAATGTTTTGATGACTCTAGGGGCCGCCCCACGGCCAAGTGGTTAAGTTTGTGCTCTCCGCTTCGATGGTCCAAGGTTTCGCCAGTTCGGATCCTGGGCACGGGCATGGCACCCCTCATTAGGCCACGCTGAGGCAGCATCCCACATGCCTCAACTAGAAGGACCCACAACTAAAATATACAACCATGAACTGGGGAGATTTGGAGAGAAAAAGCAGAAAAAAGAAAAGATTGCCAACAGTTGTTAGCTCAGCTGCCAATCTTTAAAAAAAAAAATGTTTTGATAATTCTAAAATTAGCCAGGTCAAACATGATCTACAAAGAAAATCCATTACAATGGCTCATTTAGTAAAATCAGGGAAAAAATGTACATAGTACTGTTCCTGCACTCCCTCTTCATTCTCACAGATAACTTTCTACTCCAACTTCTTTTGGACACTTGTACCCCTTCCATAAAATGCTTGAGAAGTGGTCAACATCACCAGTTTTAGCTACTTCTTTCAAAGCAATCCATTCTACTCTGTAGAATATGTACTTCCTCTAAGTGTTAATGGTAAAATGTAAAAGCTCCTAAAATTATCTCTGGAAACATTTTCAGGCAGTAGTTACTGAAACAAACTTGTTTTCTTCCAGTTGATTCTCCTATGTACCAAATCTAAACCACATTTTCTTAAAATAAATACTTACGCAACACCAACGCCTTCCCCAGGCTTGGTGATGTTTTCCGGCCACTTGGTGTTATGTCCCACACGGAGATGATTAACTTGACTACATAAATTCTGGAGAAAAGGCAGCAGCTCAGAATTTGGTATATTTGAGTTGTCACTTGCTTTCTTTGATAGGAAAGAAGATACTGCATTTTTAAGATCATTCTCAAGAAGAGAATGGTTTTGCGGCACAATTTTACGCTCTTCAAGGTTTGTAATATTTCCTCCACCAAGTGGCTGCGTACTTTTATCAATGTAAGCTTTTAAGTTTTCAGGCACATTTCCAGATGTCAATCCAGTTCTAAAAGGAAAAGGTGTGGACGATGACTTGCTGAAGGCTCCTGAAGTAGACGATGATTGTAGGTCAATCATATGCTTGTGTCCAGTATTTCCCAAAACTGACTGAAGCTGCTCTCCAATGGGAATACAATTCTAAGCAAGGTAAATACAGAAATGTTACTAGTACTGTTAATAATAATAACAGCTAACTTTTGGAGTAATTTAGAGTTAGGCAATGTGCACTCACTCATTTGATCCTCAAAACATTTGTATAAAGCAGGCCACAATGATTATCCAAAAATTAAGTTGAGGAGACCAAGGCTAAAGGTACTTGGTCATGGTAACACAGCTAGTAAGTGGCAGAACTGGGACATGAACCCAGGCCACCTAACTCCAGAGTCAGGGCTTTTTTTTTTTTCCCCCAAAGATTTTATTTTTTTCCTTTTTCTCCCCAAAGCCCCCCGGTACATAGTTGTATATTCTTCGTTGTGGGTCCTTCTAGTTGTGGTATGTGGGATGCTGCCTCAGCATGGTTTGATGAGCAGTGCCATGTCCGTACCCAGGATTCAAACCAACGAAACACCGGGCCACCTGCAGCGGAGCACGCGAACTTAACTACTCGGCCATGGGGCCAGCCCCCAGAGTCAGGGCGTTTAATCGTTTCACTGTTGTTTTTCCTAAGAAAATATTAAAATACATACTAGCATACTTAGTAAAATTGCACTGGCATATTTTAATGTTTCTACTACAGAGGCCCCCTTAATTTATAGTAATAAAATGTAGTATTTTCAACTGAGTCACAATAATAATTTTCATAGAATTAAATATCATCTGTCAACTTTCACAAATGGTAAGCCAACCTAAGGATATCTTTTGCAACTAGTTTTCATGGAGGATACACCAGATGTTCTATGGGTACATATGTGACATTTTCACTGATGAAAATGAGCTACTTTTTGGCTATGTCTGCTTTAATAATTTGTAGGATAATAGGTGATGTTTTGTTGCCTCAACTCAACTGGCTATGCTATGTTATTTTCTGAGAAGATTCTGGGTCACTTTTGAGAGGAGGTTACAGTGTCTCCTATACAGGTGTGCATGTTCTTGTTATGCTCTTCAATTTTTCCACAAGAGAAAAGCAAAACTACCTCTATATAGTCTAGCTAACTGTTAATTATATGGCTCTATCCTAAATTCCAAACACAGAACTCTACTAGGGATTCTTATAGGGGGATATCGTCTTATACTCATTGTTGCTCAACATCTAATGAGAGAGACTGAGAAGAGTATTACACAAGATTAGCCAAAGAAACTCAGTCCATATATTTTTCAGATATTAAAAAAAATGATTCCTGGATTAAGTCAGTCCAAAATTCATTCATTCAACAAATATTTACCAGAAATCTACTTTGTGTGAGGCACTGTTTCAGGCACTGGAAACAAGACACTGAACAAAACAAAAATTGTTGATCTGTGGACCCTATATTCTAAGGGAGCAGGCTGAGTGAGACAACAAAGACAAACAGACAATACAACATGTAGATGAAGATGGTGATAATTACTTTAAGGAAAGATAAAGCAGGAAAGGGGAATAATGAGAGCCAGGAAAGCCGGTGGGGTGGGAGCAGGAGAGTCCCCATGGAACTTCTTTTACTGAATGGCACTTTGGAGGAATGCTCTTTATAAAGAAATGTTATCTTCTTCTATTGAATGCAAGTTTCAAGTAAACTTTAAATTATTCCTAGAAGATGAAGAACTATATACAATCATATATACAAAATTTTAAAATTAGACAACTTGGAGGAAAGGAGCTTTACTCAATCATAATGGCAAAGCTCAATGATTTTTGGCACTGGTATAAATACTGCAAAAAAACTTTATGATAGAAAACTGAAAATTCTACACAACCAGCAATCATATTTACAGTGGAATCAATGTCAAAATTGTACGTGACAATTAAATTTTGCAGAAATTTTAAACAGAAAAATCCAAATGCAAATAAGGTATTTGCTATGGGAGTTTTTCTTTTCTAATACATCATAATATTTTGATTATTTATAAGAAATTCACTGATTATAAAAATTAGTCATATTTTTCTCAGATGAAAGCTCTTAAGGTGATTTTTTTTTTCTTGGTATTAAATATCAAGAAATTCACAAGTGAGTCTATGTGGCAGTACAGTAAATGAACCAACTTTAGCTGCTTGTGGCCATTCTTCTGCTTCCTTTCATTTGATTCTATTTAATTCTTAATTTTCTTTGCTGTGTTATGTTGCCTGGCAAGGCACATCAAACCCGCTTGAAAGTAGGCAGAGGAATATGTATAAAATAATTTATATATACTTATTGCCTAGAGTCTGTGTCATGTGTTATGTGGAAAATGGTTATAGAGCAGCCTAAAAGAACATGAAAGCATTTATGTAGAATTATGTCCATATACTTATATATGAATATGTAAAGAACTATGTATATGTGTGGACACATAAGTTCATAGATGTGCACATATATCCCTAGATTTCTGAAAAATTAAGCGTTTATCTCTGAACATCTTGTAGGATTTCTGAAAAGACTAACTTGTTTTATTATAAAAATACAAATAATTATCACCTTGAAAAAGCAAGAAAAAAGATTTTTATTCCAAAGGTGATAAAAGTAAACAGTGTAAATCTTGAATAACTGAATATATTTTCTTTGAGAAAATGGGGCACATCCCTTCATTCAGATGACATTAAATGCTAACTATATGCTAGGCACTTTGATACAGAACAACTATTCAATTATTCTAAATTGCTAAAGCAAAAACAAATCAAAGCCAGCAAACCTGAACTTCCAATACAAGGAAATAAGAAATAACTTGAACAAAACTTTCAAGAAAATAGCTAATCACAAGGCACAGGTGAAGCAGGGAGAGGTCCAGGGCTTGTAAGGCAGCTCCCCAGGTCCTTTCTTTCCCCTTCAGGACAGGTCCTGCCCAAATTAATCTATGAAGGTTCCAAACAACGTGTGTGGTTACAGCACTTCCACAGAAGGAGCAGTACTGATCATGGAACATCCCTACCTGATACTCAACAAATACTTACACAGCGTACATGACATTTTCAGGGAGACTTTCCATAGATTCCTGGTTTGTTAACAATAAGCAGTCCTAGAGGACCAGGTATATGCTGTAAGAATCATTCCACAAATACAGCCTCCCCACTAAGAAGTCTTTTATTAGCATGTTGAAAAGAAGATTGAACTGTATCACCTTTCTTCCCCAGGGTGTTCCCCAAATTTTCCCATATGCAATTATTTAGCGTGTATGTGGGGAAAGCAAGTTATCACACATATGTTGTGTGGGAGGACTTGTAGTGTTTCTATATGCATAGAAGACTCTAGAAGGATACACACCAAGCTGGGGAATACATTGAAAGCTGGGAAAGCACTTTTACGATTTACTTAACACACTTCTGAATTGATTGAAATTCATGGCAAAGAAAATGTATTACACTTCTGGAATTAAACCAAAAACAACTTAAAGACATGGCAAAAAAAACTACTATCCATGTTACTTTTTTTCCCAAAGTTAAGTTTTTAAAACATAAAAATCAGTCCATGAATTGATTTTATTTAACTCATTAACCTCCTCTAATGTTGCCAAAATCTCGTGCAAAAAACTAATTTCTTCTTGTTTTTACATTTTCAATCTCTATCTCCACTGGATTCTTCCCCTCAAACATTTGTTCTTAAACTACACTATGCCTAAGACTCCCTGGGGGATGCCTATCTAAAATACTGATTCCTGGATCCCACCCTCTGGGTTGCAGATCATTGGTGAGGGCCAGGCATCTGCACTTTATAAACATTCCAAAGGATTCCGAGGCAGGCTCATTATCTCTATCATTCTTGAAACAAATCCATTTTACGCGGGATACTTCCCCATTCCAACTACCCATTTACAACCTAATTCCTCAAAATCTGATTTCCATCTCATCATTATTCAAACTGATGCCCTGAAAATCTCCAAGGAGTACTTAGTTGATAATTCAAGGGGAATATATATTGTATATTTATTTGGAGCTATAAACAAGACAGACCAGGTCCCTGTTTGCGTGAAGTTTATATCTTAATGAGATAAAAAGACCAATACATAAACAACAAAAATAGCCAAGAAGGCTCTGATGAAAATATATAGATTTGGAGGGAAAGGCTAACTTAAACTGAGTGGTTGGAGAGGGTCTCATTAAGCATGTAACATTTAAGCTGAAATCTGAATAGAAAGAAAAAGCCAGCTATGCCAAGTTCTGGGGAAAGGGATTCTGGTGAAAGAGAACAGTTGAGGGTGTGAAGGGCCTGAGGTGGGAACACATTTGGATAAGCAGGGAATACACACACCTGAATGTCTATAGCAAGGCATCTAGAAGTGTGGTGGGAGATGAGGTTGAGAAGGCAAGGAGGACCCAGATCTTAGTTGCCAGGGTAAGGAATCTAGACTAATTCTGAGTGTGATGGGAAGCAACAGGGGGCTTTACACAGGGGAAGGGCAAGTCTGATTTACCCTTTGAGATCATTCTGGTTGCTCTGTGGAGAACGGATTGCAGTGGAGCAGGAGGACCAGTTAGGAACCTCCTGAGGTAATGAGATGAGATAATGGTACCAGAGAAAGAAAAGTATGGGGTCTGGCCCTATGGCCTAGTGGTTAAGTTTGGCACACTCCACTTTGGCGGCCCAGGTTTGGATCCTGGGTGCAGACCTACACTATTCATCAGCAGCCATGCTGTGGCAGCAACCCACATACAAAATAGAGGAAGACTGGCACAGACGTTAGCTCAGGGTGAATCTTCCTCATCAAAGGAAAAAAAGTATGGACCTTGTTCTTTTTGAAACTCTCCTTTCCATGGTTTCCATAATCATCATCAACTCTCCTATATCTGCCCACTGCTTCAACGATATTTGTACTTAATTAATATTGGTAAATCTCACAAAGTTACATGAGTTTTTCATTTGTACTATTTCTTTCAAACGTTCACATTAATCCTATGATCTTAGCAGTATTATCATTTAGATCATAAACATGAAGAAATTCCTCAAAAAGATGAAGTAATGCCAAGTAAGACAGAACTAATAATGTCAGCAGCAGAACTTGAATTCAGGTCTCCTGACAAATCTTTTCTCTTGCTACTTTATCACACAGCTGTCTTCCACTCTTCTGGTTCCTTTTTCCTCTCCCTATATTCTTACCAAATGTAGCTGCTCTGAGGATCTTTCTTCCTTGCTCCAGCATCTTCTCTCACCACTTTCCTTATCATCTCCTAGGGGTACATCTCTCATCTCTCAAACTTCCCTTCCATTCCACCACCCCCAATCCTGTTTCCAAATGCTCACATCATCCAAGGTAATGTTTTATTCACATCTGGAACTCAATTTTCCCCATATTAAACTCCTTTTTCCCAAAGTAGCCTCCTCCCTTGGGTTCCACTTACATTATATTATTGGTATTGCCATATTCAAAACTGCAATTTCACGTCTGACACTATTTTTCTCTCGTAATATCAGTATTAACTTAGTTGTCAAGTCCTAATCGCTCCATTGTTTTAGCACCTCTCAATCCACCATCATGTTACTATGTCCACTTTTAGACCCTCTTTAACTTTCATCTGGATGAGGGAAAGAACATGTAGCTGCTCTCCTTATAGTCTCCCTTTCTACTGATTCATCTCTCCTTCTGATCCATCTTACACATAACAGTGAATTGGAATTTCTTAAAATGTAGGTCAAAAACACCTACAAACTTTTAAAAATAGCATTCAAAGCCCTCTATGATCCAGTCCCAATCTACTTTAAACTTTATCACTTCTTCACTTAAGAAAAATGAACTTCTATTCATCTCCTAGCTATATCCTATTTCTTCTAGTACTGAAGATTTAATCCATACTATTTTCTCTCTCTCAAACTGCATCTCTCCAAATTTACTTGCCTAATCCCACACTTCTTCTTTAAAGGCCTAGATAAAATGAGACCATAGAGATCATTAAAGACAGGCTATTGACAGATGATCTTTGAACCTTTTAACATGCTCAAAACAGTGCCTTATTCACTGAGAAGGTGCCGAATAAACACTTGCTGAATGAAAGAGTGAGTGAATTCATGGGAAATTGTGAAGATCTGTAACAAAAATATTTTGTAAGAGAGTAGGTGTACCAAATGCTATTTTATAAAAGTAAACAAAAATAAATCAAGAGTAAAAGTTCAAACAAAACATTTAAGTCGCTACATGTCCTTATAAAAAGCTATTATTTTGACATTTTTAATGGTATCTGGAAAGAAATTTATTTCTACTTACCTGCTGCTGCAATCTAACCATATTCATCAGTTGCTGAGCTCCAGGTGATAACTTAGACCCCATGGACTCCATGATGGTTTGGACCCTGTCAAGGTCTATCCTTGATCCTAGAGCCTGAGGGCTTGTTGAAGAATTTGCTGAAACTGGCTTCAAGTGTACGACAAGTTTACTGATGAACACACACTGCTTTTCACCAAAGGAGAGCAACTATTACAAAACAAAAAAGTTCCAGAATAATATTAAAAAATATTATTCCAGAAAATAAAAATATTAAAAAAAATATTAAATCACTATTTAAGGTCACTTTTTTGTATAAACTAGCAATAGTGAAGTATTCAGGAAAGCAAATATAAACTTTAAATACATTTTCATTTTTAAGTTTTCCCTAAAATTGTAATGGTCAGCATTTCCATTTATTATGAGGCTCAGAAGAACAATTTACATTTAAAAAAATGTTATTTTTAGACGGAAAAAGTACATAGAATATACAAAAGCGGCTAAAATAAAGTTTCATTTACTGAATTAAGGAATAAAAATAAACTATACCAATCCGAGACCTTAACATACCATAGCCAGCTATACTATTATTTAATACAAAATAAGGCTGCTCAGAAGCCCTTTCAAAGTATTTACTGAAATACTAAATATGTCAGCCTTTTAGAATTTAGAATTATAAAGGAAAGTCCAGATGGTCTAACATAACCTGCTGGTTCATAGATAAAAAAGATGAGGTCAGGGGTGATTTTCTAACTTATGACAGGATTACCCAATTAGTAAAAGTCAAGCTTGGAACCTAGCTCTTCTGGCTTCTAAAGTGTTGTCCTGTCCAATGCTTTCTGGTGCCTCACTTCATCCATGTTTCTGAACCAAAAGACATTTTGTGTGTGATACGGACAACAGAGTAGCAAAGTGGAAAGGGAACAGGATTTAGAATCAGACAGACCTGGGTTCAATGATGACTCTGCTACTTAGAGCCTGTGCAACCCTGAGCAAAGACCAAAACCTCAGTCAGAAATAAAATGAGGGAGGGTAGTAACAATGCTTTCACATAGTTGCCTGATGATTATGTGTTAAAATTCCCAACACCTACCACTAAGTGCTCAAAAATATGCATCAGTAACTATTATCTTTCACTTTCATATGCTATTGCCCCAGAACAAGCTTTAGCAAGCCCTAAGATTTCTCTCGATGAAACAACCCTTTGCACTCCCATGTACTTCCACAGAACAGTTACAAAAAATACCTTTAGAGACACAAACAGAACCATATGTAACACGAAGACACAGGTCAAACCAGACCCATGATCCAAGAACTCTGAGTGTGGCACCAAAGAGGTGACTGTCGGCAACAATCAAGGAATCTCCTCATTAAATTTATAACTTACCTCCTAATCTCTCTACTATCCCTTTTCTGCTTTTTAATCCCCATAGCCTTTCTCACCATTGAATATAGTACTTATTTTACTTGTTGAGTTGGCTTATTTTCTGTCTTACCCACTAGAAAATACAACCAACATGAGGGCACTCATTCCAGTTTATTATATTACTGCTAATTCCTACATGCCTGGTAGAGCATCTAGCATCAGTAGGCACTCAAATATTTGTTGAATGAATATTTCATGTTGAATGAATGAATTACTTTATTCAAATACATTTGGAAGCTATTAATATATACTATCTAAAACAATATTTTGGAATAATCAATTCTGTAAATTTGCTACCTGCCTGTTGTGAAAATCACTTATTTTTTTCTTATTCTCGTCTTTTCTTTTTTGAGGAAGATTAGCCCTGAGCTAACATCTGCTGCCAATCCTCCTCTGTTTGCTGAGGAAGACTGGCCCTGAGCTAACATCCGTGCCCATCTTCCTCCACTTTATGTGTGGGACGTCTACCACAGCATGGCTTGCCAAGTGGTGCCATGTCCATACCCGGGATCTGAACTGGTGAACCCTAGGCCGCCAAAGCAGAACGTGCACACCTAACTGCTGTGCCACTGGGCCGACCCCTTATTCTCAAGTCTTATAACTCTGTATGAAGTAATTCGGCGATAACAAGATTATAAAGATTTATTTCTTTTTAAAAAAAATTTTAAAAACAGCTTTATTGACATATAATTCACATGCCAAACCATTAACTCATTTAAAGCACAATTCAATGGATTTTAGTATATTCACAGAGTTGTGAATCACCACACCATCACCACAATTTTAGAACATCACCCCAAAAGGCAACCCTGTACCTATGATCAGTCACTCCCCTCCCCTCCTGCTCCCCAGCCCTAGACAATAACTATCTACTTTCAGTTTCTATAGATTTGCCTATTTTGGGCCTTCTACACAGATATGGTATCATACACAATGTGGTCCTTTATGACCAACTTTTCATGTAGTATAATGTTTTCAAGGTTCATCCATGTTTGTAGTATGTATCAATAATTCATTGTTTTTATGACTGAATACTTTTCCATTGTATGAGTATACTGTATTTTGTTTATCAATTCATTAGGCGATGGATATTTGCATTTTTTCCACCTTTTGGCTGTTAGGAATGATGATACCACAAACATTCATGTACATGGCAAGGATTTATTTTTTGTAGTCTTCTAGTTTATCCATGAGGTAGTCCTAAAGAGATAAAGAGATTTGCCCCAGGTCACTCAGCTGGTAGGCAACAAAGCAGAATTAATATTCTGGGCCTACAACTTCCAGCCCAGTACCCTTCCCCTGGACTCTAGCGACATCACTGAAATTCACCTCTACGTTTTTCACACTTAAGACACAGTCCAAAATCCCTTTAACTTTTAGAAGCTCTTCTTTATGACGTTTCTAATTCCCTTCCATCTTTCTTAATACAACAAAGCCAAACATGGTTGTGGTTATCTTGACACAATAGTTTTATATAAAGATAACCAAGAACTAAGTTGGATTAACTGTATTACCAAACCAACAGAAAATAAGTACAAATTATACAAAAACATTTGCAGTTGTCAAATTAGTTAAAATTTAGTGATGACTTACCTTTATTTTACAAGCCTGAGTGGAGGACTCCAATTTTAAATATTTTTTGTAGAGAATAATTTCATGTTCACTAAAAATAAAATAGAATTTAAATTATTTTAATTTTTAATAGTTACATTTAAAAATGAATTATTTCCAGATCATTACTTAAATCCTGAGATTCAATTTGTCTGGTAAAGGACAGAGTTTGGGGGCCCCTACTTAAGTGACCTGGTTATAAGCACTGGTTTCTGCCTGTGGGAAAGAATTAAATCAGATAATCTATATCAAATCATGTAGCACAGAGATATAGTAAACTTTAATAAACGTAGCTACTATTTTCAATATGCACAGTATACAAAACGGTCCATATTTTGAGTTACATTAAGAAGAAATCAGGGTAGAATCTTTGTATAAAAGCCTAGAGAAAAACCAAACTACAACATGCTGAATTAGGGGTTACACACGTCGGTGTGGCACAGTCTTGGGCCGGGCACCATTTGTAATGGGCTTCTTTCCAAAAACATGTTTTCTAAGTTCCAGACTGACTGCCAGACTCAATTCTGGAAAACAGACCATTGTGAGTTCAGGGAGAAAGCCAAAAAGCAGCAACAAGCACTGCGCTCTCCAGTCTAAACAGTCCAACTAGTAGGACCCCCACCGAGTCATCTCCCCTTATTAGCTCCATATTTCCACATTTACAGAAATGAGAAAGCTCATCTAGA
>NW_025797218.1:0-14138 GCF_021613505.1 Equus quagga | reverse complement strand
CAGGCGTAGAAATTTAGGTCTCTAGGGATCTTAAAGACCGTCTAGATCAGTGCAGTTGTTTTTGTAAATGTGGCAATTGAGAGCCAATAGATGGCGGATAAGTTGGTAGAAGATCATGACTAGTTAGGGGAAGAATTTGATTAGAGTGAAGTCTTAAGTGTTTCTTGTCTGTCTCCTTTAACTCACACGGGGGTCTGTTTTCCAAAATTTAATTTGTCCATCAGTCTAGAACTCTGAACGGTTTTTCTTGTAGGAAGCCCATTACAGATAGTCCACGAGCCAAGCTGCCGTATCCGCATATTTAACCTGTTACTATACTTTTGACTTTTTGTGACTTCTGACAAAGATTCTGTCCTAATCTTTCTTTCATATAACTCAGCATATGAACTGTTTATATACCTTGCATGTTGGAAGTAATAGATTGTTTTTTTGAGCTTCAAAATAGGCTCTGTGCTACATGTTTATACATTTATTATCTAATTAAATTATCTTAGATAGCTAGTAAGTGGTAGATGTAGTCTTTATACCCAGTGCAATTGAGTAGGAAGCCATAACTGTTTATGCCTCACTGAGAAAACTGAGTCTCAGGATTTAAGTATTGTCCTGGAAACTTTTATTTTTCAATATAAGTACAAAGTGGTAATGTATCAAAGTAAAAAAATTAACTTCTTTTATTTCTAGTGAACCTGAAAAGATTATTTTATACAAAAAATATCTGAAATTGGAGTCCTCCACACATGCTTGTAAAATAAAGGTAAGTCGTCACTAAATTATAACTAACGTGAAAACTGTAGTTTTTGTACTATATATACTTATTTTGTGTTAGTTTGGTAGTGCAGTTAGTCCCACTTGGTGCCTGGTTTTAGTTTGGAAATACTTAGTAAACATGTAAAAAGAAATTCCTTTCTAAAAAGTTATCAACATTCTTCTTTTAAAATTTGACCACTTAATAGCTATCACAATATCATGTCATGTACTATTATTAATACAGTAGTATTGTACTCTTAAGCCTCTTAAGCCTTGCAAAACTGAGTTAAAAGCATTTTTTATCTTTATAACGGTGCCAAGAAAACCACAAGCTGTTTTGGTTCCAAAATATTGAGAAAGATAGAACACAGAGAAGTTTCAGACAAGGGCACCATGAAGTCAAAGAGATTTGGACTGGTGTCTTCAGCATGCAAAATACTGTTCAAGCAATCTTTGATAATGTCATCTGATCTAGGGAAAGGATATTGAGGGGGAAATCATAAACCCTGACCATCAAGTGAGCTCTGTTGCTGTCTCACAGAATAGCCTTGGGCAGATTTTTTCACCTGTTTGGACGTACCTTGTGGGTAATATTAGGGGGCTGAAGAAAATCCTTGGATTATTTTATCTCTAAAATTTTATGCTTATTATTGCTTACAGAAGATCACAGAACTGGTTATTCCAAGATGTTGTTTAGGTAGTATATACTAATAGCTTCTAAAGTCATTTAAATAAAGTGATTCAGTCATTCAAGAAATATTTGAGTACTGATTGATGCCAAGTACTGCACTAGACATTTAGAAACTGGCAGTAATAAAATAAATTGGAACAAAGCCCTCACATTGCTCATATTATAGTTGGCAAGACTGATAATAAGATTCAATGTGCAAACTATGTGCGATGTACATCTGATAGTGACAAAGGCTTGGGGATTAAGAAGTGGAAAATGGATAATATGGCAGTTGGAATGTGGGTGTATAAATTTAATGAGGTGTTTACTTAATTGCTGTTGACTGTGCTGTCTTTGGTGCCACTCGGAGTTTTTAGATCATGGATCTGTATTCACCTGTGTCTTTGTGTGATATATGAGTTTGTGTGTGTCTATGAAGGTAGGTGTTTTTTGTAACTGTTCTATGGAAGTACATGGGAGTGCAAAGAGTTGTTTCATTTAGGGAAATCCTGGGGTTTGTATGAAGGCTTCTTCTGGGGCAGTAGTATATGAAAGTTAAAATAATAGTTACTGATGCATAGTTTTGAGCACTTACTTAGTGGTCAATACTGGCAATTTTAATATATAATTATCAGACAACCATGGAAATCATTGTTGTTACCCTCCCTTACTTTATTCCTGACTTAAATTTTGGCCTTTGCCCACGGTTGCATTGGCTATAAATATCAGAGTCATCATTGGACCCAAATCTGTATGATTTTAAATCCTGTTCCTGTTCTACTTTGCTACTCTTGCCCATATCACGCATGAAATGTCTTGTTTCAGAAACACAGATGAAATTAGGCAACATTAAGCTGTAGGGAAACTACTGGGATAGAAGCCAGAAGAATTAGATTCAAAGCTCGACCTTACTAATGGGTGTCCTTTGACACGTTAGAAAATCACCTCTGACCTCATCTTTTCAGTGTGCAAACTATTGAGCTGTATTAATCATCTTCACATTCCCTTGCAGTTCTAAATTCTAAAAGACTGACTTATAGTTAGTATTTCAGTAAACACTTTGGGTGGGCTCTAGACAGCCTTATTTTGTGTTAAGTAATATTATAGCAAGTTGTAGGATGTTAAAGTCTCAGATTGGTGTAGTTTAAGTTCCTTAAACTAAGTAAATAAAATGTTATTTTATATCACCCCCACCTCTATTTGTTATTTTACATGTAATCTTTTAGTTTGAAAAGTACTTTTTAATTTGAATACTTTTTCTGAGCTTTATGATAAATTGGAATTTTCTCCTATGACTATTCTAGAGAAAACTTAAAAATTGTACTTAAAGTTAACCTTTGATTCTTGAATGCTTCACTCTTAGGTAATAACAAGAAACTTTAAGTGATGATTGTTTTCATTCATTATTTTCTGGAATTTTGTTTGTTTTATAATAGTTGCTCTCCTTTGGTGAAAAGCAGTGTGTGTTCATCAGTAAACTTGTCGTACACTTGAAGCCAGTTTCAGCAAATTCTTCAACAAGCCCTCAGGCTCTAGGATCAAGGATAGACCTTGACAGGGTCCAAACCATCATGGAGTCCATGGGGTCTAAGTTATCACCTGGAGCTCAGCAACTGATGAATATGGTTAGATTGCAGCAGCAGGTAAGTAGAAATGGATTTCTTTCCAGATACCATTAAAAATGTTGAGATGATGGCTTTTTATAAGGACACGTGGTGACTTAAATTTTTTCTTTGAACTTTTACTATTGATTTGACTTATTTTTTTGTCTATTTTTTGTAGGTTTTCTGTTTGTGGCTATTGTGAGGCTGGTGTATAATAACCAATGTAAATAGCAATCTGTATTAACTTGATGGCCTCTTAAGTTTGACATCTTACTAAAAGCCCTACACTTTTACTCCCCCCGCCCCTGTTTTGTGTTTTTGATATCATATTTTACCTGTTTTATTTTTGTGTATCCCTTAACCTCTTGTCATAGATATAGATGATTTTAGTACTTTTATCTTTTGACCTTCATACTAGTTTTATAGGTTTTGATCCACTACCTTACTGTATGTTGCCTTTACCGGTGATATTTTTCTTAAGTAATTTTCTTATTCCTATTTGTGGTCTTTTCGTTTCTACTTAAGTAAGTCCCTTTAACATTTGTAAGGCTAGAATAGTGGTGATGAACTCCTTCGGTTTTTGCTTGTTTGGAAAACTCTTTATCTCTCCTTCCATTCTGAATGATAACCTTGCTGGGTAGAGTTTTCTTGTTTTTAGCTTTTGTCCTTTCAGCACTTTGAGTGTATTGTGCCATGCCTTCTAGCCGATAGGGTTTCTCCTGAAAAGTCCCTGGTAGCCTTACGGGGTGTTCTTTGTATGTAACTTGTTGCTTTTCTCTTGCAGGTTTTAGGATTCTCTTTTTATCTTTAATTTTTTTGACATTTTAATTATAATGTGTGTTGGTGTGGGCCTCTTTGGGTTCATCTTGTTTGGTACTCTCTAGGCTTCCTGTACATGGATGTCTGTTTCCTTTCCCAGCTTAGGGAAGTTTTCAGCTATTATTGTTATTTTTTATTGAGATCATAATAGTTAACAACATTGTGAAATTTCAGTTGTACATTATTATTTGACCATCACCATATAAGTGCTCCCCTTCACTGTTTGTGCCCACCCTCCAGCCCCCTTTCCCCTGGTAACCACTGATCTGTTCTCTTTGTCCGTGAGTTTGTTTATCTTCCACATATGAGTGAAATCATATGATGGTTGTCTTTCTCTGTCTGGCTTATTTCCCTTAAGATAATACCCTCAAGGTTCATGTTGTTGCAAATGGGATGAATTTGTCTTTTTTCTGGCTGAGTAGTATTCCATTGTATATATATACCACATCTTTCTTATCCAGTCATCAGTCAGTGAGCACGTGGGTTGCTTTCGCATCTTGGCTATTGTGAATAACGCTGCAATGAACATAGGCTTATGTAAGAGATGCCTTATGAGGCCCAGCAGTTTGGTCTCCTCTTGTCACCTGTCACATGCTCCAGGGCTATCCCCTATGTGGGCTGCCTGTGCCCTTCTGTTGTGGCAGGGTTGCTGTTGAGCTGCAGGCACATGGGTAGTAGGCTAGGCTGGCCCCCAGGCTGCCTGGTTGTAAGTTTCGGTTGTGTGCAGCTGCTATGGGCTCTTTATTTGGTGGGGCAAGCCCCCAGCATGGCATACTGCAAGTTCAGTAGCATACAACTACTGCAGTTTTGTTGGTAAGCCAATTAGGCCCCCAGTGTGGCTGGTTACTAGGCTCTGGGGCACACAAATGCTGCAGGCCCCTGATGCGGCTCCCTGCTGTGCTCACTTGTCTGTATTTCGGGGGTGGAGAGTGGGATAGACTTAAGTGAGGCTTGCTGCACAGCAGGCAGTTGCTGTGAGCTAGCTTTTAGGTGGGGCCTGCCTCTGCAAAGAACTAGCTTATGGTCAGGCCAGGCCCCGAGTGCAGCAGTGCACAACCATTTCAGGCCTTGGAAAGTGGGGCAGATCCCCTGGGGGCCTGTTTGCGGCAGCTGAGAGCCCAAGTCCACCATGGACCCCCAAGGCCACCGTGGGTCCACATAGCCACCGTGGGCTTACTAGTGGGCGGTGCCACTCCCTGGGGCAGGCTTCCTGCTGCCTGGTTTTTCTCAATTGCCTCAGACACTAGTGGGCAGGGCAGACCCCTATGTTATAAGGCTAGAGGAAAGATTCTAATGGTGCCAACCAGCCTGCCAGACTCTGTGACAGCACAACTGACTAGGTTGCAATAATGGCTGCCTGTTGGGCCGGCCCGGTGGCACAGCAGTTAAGTTCGCACGTTCTGCTTCTCGGCAGCCTGGGGTTTGCTGGTTCGGATCCTGGGTGCGGACATGGCACCGCTTGGCATGCCATGCTGTGGTAGGTGTCCCACATATAAAGTAGGGGAAGATGGGCATGGATGTTAGCTCAGGGCCAGGCTTCCTCAGCAAAAAGAGGAGGACTGACAGTAGTTAGCTCAGGGCTAATCTTCCTCAAAAAAAATAAAAATAAAAAAATAATGGTTGCCTCCAGTGTCTCAGTCCCTGGGGGCTGGGCCCAGCTGCCTCCTGCCTCTTTGGGGTGTATTCTGAGCTTGGTAAGTGAGTCTCTTTTAGCAGGGGACTAGGCACTTTTCTATCTGGCATTTTTGTGCTTGTTTCTGGGTCGAGTGAGTCCGTGCATGGGCCCTTTAAGAGCAAGTTTTCCTTTCCCTGAAGTTCTGTAGTTTTCCTGGGCGTATTCCCCATTGGTTTTCAAAGCCTGCAAAACCAGATATTATGGGATCTCATCTCCCTTGTGCTGGATCTAAGATCTGGGGTGCCTCATGTGGAGCTCAAAACCCACGCTCCTCTGGGAAAAGCAGCATACCTTTGAGATCGCTTCTGACCGTGAAATGCCGTGGCTGGGGTGTGGTTTTTTTCCCTCAACGGGGCTGTTTCTCTGCCTCTTTCACCCCTGTCTGTGTTGTCCCTTGTTGTGGAGATTCTTTCTATCCAGTTTTCAGATCTTTCTCAGAATATATTGTTCCACAGGTAGTTGTGGTTTTGTTGTGTCCATGGGAGGGGGCGACTTCAGGATCCTCCTATGCTGCTATCTTGTAAACTTCAGATGTTTTTGGTAGGATGAGTAGCAGTACATAGAAGAAATTTGAACATCTGTTTTTGTATACTTGTTCAAATATCTATTTAGGGTAAATTCCTAGAAGTGGAATTATTTTGGCAAAGGGTAAGCCCTTTAAATTATTTAATATGTATTTAGTTGTCTACTTTCTAAAGGATTTGATGTGACTTGCCAAACAATCTATGATAAGACTAGTAAAAAATAAGAACTGAATAAACTCACATAAAAACAAGTAGAGAAATAGTCACCAGGCACCTGAGATTTGTTCATTTACATGTAGACTTACCTGTGAATGTCTTGATATTTAATACAAAGAAAAATCATCTGAAGAGCTCTCATCTGAGAAAAAATGACTAAAAGTCTGAATTTCTTATAATAATTCAGAATATTAAGATATGTCAGAAAAGGATAATTTGCTAACAAATACCTTCACATTTGGATTTTTCTATTTAAATTTTCTGTCAGATGAATAGTCATCCCTAATTTTGACATTGGCTCTAATGTAAATATCATTTGTTAATGCAGATTTGCCAGTTTTCTACCATACTTTTTTTGAGGTATGACAAAGAAATAAATGAGTTTTTCCATTGTGAGTGAGTAAAGTTCCTTTCATTCAGCTAAAGGAGAATTGTCTAATTCTAAAATTTATATGTAATTATATATAATCCATTGTTCCAGGATTAATTTAAGGTTTATTCAAAACTTGGATTCAAGAGAACCAGATGAGTTGACGGTAGGTTAACATTTCTCTATAAAGAGACTTCTTCCAAAGTGCAATTCTGTGAAAGAATTTCTCTTGGGACTTGACATCACAAGCTCCCCCTCCCAAAAACCTCACACACACATACTTCTCTGGCCCTCATTATTCCCCTTTTCTATTTTTTTTTTTCCCTAAAGTATTTATCATGATCTCCATCCACAGGAAACATTTTCTTTTCTTTTTTTCCCTTTCCCTTTCCCCTCTCCTTGTTTCCTTAGCATGTAGGCTCCATGAGGTCAGGGATTTTAATTTGTTTTGTTCACTGCTGTATTTTTTTTTCCAGCGCCTGAAACAGTATCTAGCACAGAGTAGATTCCTGGTAAATATTTACTGAATAAGTAATGTTGGTTTAGCTTAGTCCAGAAATATACTTTTTAGAATATGTAGATAAATGTATGAACTGAGTTTGTTCAGCTAATCTTGAATAATACTTTTCAGTCTGTCTCTCAGCACCTGTTGAGCAGGAATAAGTATGGGCAGGTGTCTGCTGATACCAATCTTTAGTAGACATCTGTGTTTTGAATTTAGGATAGAGTCTTATGCCCTGACACTTCATTAGGCTAGAGTTTGTTTTGCTTTTCTCTTGTGGAAAAATTGAAGATCATAGCAAGGAGATATCATAACCTTCTCTTCAAGACAAGCCAGAATCTTCTCAGGAAATAGTACTGCATAAGCAGTTGACTGCAGGTCACAAAAGAGAACTCTTACTATCCTGGAAATTCTTAAAGCAAACATAGCCAAAAGGTAGCTCATTTTAGTCATTGAAAATGTCACAAATGTACCCGTAGTACATCTAACTTTAAATAGTGTAACTATCTGTGTAGTTTCCGTGAAAGGTTCATTGCAAAAGACATGCCTAAGCAAAAATGAGTAGTTTATCATATGTTGAAAGTTGATGAATGATATTTAATTATAGGAAAATTATAAATTATGACTCAATTGAGAGTCCTGTATTTTATTACTATAAATTAGGGAGGGCTTTGTAATAAAAACATTAGTGCCAGTGCAGTTTTACTAAGCATGCTAATGTTTATTTTAGTATTTTCTTTAGAAAAAACTACGGTGAAATGGGGAAAGGCCCTGACTCTTAGAGTTAGGTGGCCCAAGTTTATGTTCTCATTCTGTCACTTACTAGTTTTGTTACCTTGGCCAAGTTACCTTTAGCCTTGGTCTCCTCAACTTAATTTTGGCTTACTTCTTATGTATATTTTGATCAAATGAAAGAATGTACATTGCCTGACATAGTAATTATCCCCAAAATTAGCTCTCATTACTATTAATATTACTAGTAACATTTACTTCTTTACCTTGCTTAGAATTGTATTCCCATTGGAGAGCAGCTTCAGTCGGTTTTGGGAAATACTGGACACAAGCATATGATTGACCTACAATCATCGTCTACTTCAGGAGCCTTCAGCAAGTCATCGTCCACACCTTTTCCTTTTAGAACTGGATTGACATCTGGAAATGTGCCTGAAAACTTAAAAGCTTACCCTGATAAAAGTACGCAGCCACTTGGTGGAGGAAATATTGCAAACCTTGAAGAGCGTAAAATTGTGCCACAAAACCATTCTCTTCTTGAGAATGATCTTAAAAATGCACTATCTTCTTTCCTATCAAAGAAAGCAAGTGATAACTCAAATATACCAAACTCTGAGCTGCTGCCTCTTCTACAGAGTATGTGTAGTCAAGGTAACCATTTCCACGTAGGACGTAACACCAAGTGGCTGGAAAACATCACTAAGCCCAGTGAAGGCATTGTTGGTGCTGCGTAAGTATTTATTTTAAGACAGCGGTGGCTTAGATCTGTTAGATGGGAGAATCAGCTGAAGGGAGACAGATTTGTCTCAATGAGTATCTTGCCTGAAAATCTGTTTCTGGAAATAATTTTAGGAGCTTTTACATTTTACCGTTAACACACTTAAAGGGAATAACTATTACACAGAGTAGAATTGGTTGCTTTGAAAGAGGTTCCTAAAAGTGGAGGTGTTGAGCTCTTGAAGTGTTACAAACATCATGTAGAGGTTGGACTAGAACATTATTTGCATAAATGGAGTGGGGCTGTGGACCCATAATCTTTATATTGTTTTTATTTAAGTTTGTACTAAATTTTTTGGCTAAGTATGTTAAGCATGTCATTGTAACAGAATTTCTTTGTAGATCATGTTTGGCCTAGGCTAATTTTGGAATAATCAAAACTATATTAGGATGCTAACTATTTATAATATATAGTATATAAGCCCTTATCCCCTGATCTTATAATCCCATATTTTTGCAGTACATTTGATTAAGAGATGGTTAAGTATTTACTGTGTTCCCTATCCTTTACATAAATATTTTGTTGTCACTGCCATTGAGTCACTTCGGACTCCTGGTGACTCTGTACAGCAGAGCGAACCCCACACGGTCTTTTTGTGCCATCATCTCATCTTCTGGTGCTATATCAGACAATGCTCCTCTACTATTCATAGGGTTTTCTTTGCCACTTTTTTCAGAAGTAGGTGGACAGGTCCTTCTTCCTAGTTCATCTTAGTCTGGAAACTGCACCAAAACCTGTCCACCATAAATGACCCTGTTGGTATTCAAAATACCAGTGGCATAACTTCAGCATCACAGCAACATGCAGCTGGCACTATATGACAATTGACAGAGGGTGGTTGTAGTTCCCTGACTGGGTAACGAACCCGGGCCATGGCAGCAAGAGCACCAAATCTTAACCACTAGACCATCAGGGCTGGCTTTACATAAATATAGTATGTCAAAATAGTGTTCTAGACTGGAATTCAGGACTCTGGTTATAGTTTTAGCTTAACCACTTTACCACACTGTTTAATCTTCCTTTGAATTTTTGTCTGAAAAAGATGTAGTTGGATTAGTTTGGAACTAAACAATACCAATCAACCAACAGTATCTAATTGACATTTAAAGAAGATTCCACCAGCAATAGCAGAATACACATTTTTTTCAAGTGTCTATGGAAGATTCACAAAGTTAGATTATATCTTGAGTGATCAAGTAAACCTAACCAAATTTAAAAGGATTGAAATCATACAAAGTATATTTTCTGACCATAAATGAATCCAACTAGCAATCAATAATAGACAACAAGAAAATTTCCAAACACTTGGAAATTAAACAACATGCTTCTAAATAATCTGTGCTTCAAGGAGATCTCAACAGAAATTTAAAAATACATGGAAATCAATGAAAATAAAACAGATCAAACTTGAGAAGAATGTTTATAGCACTAAATGTGTACATTAGAAAAGAGGAGGGG
This sequence comes from Equus quagga, assembly GCF_021613505.1. NCBI lineage: Eukaryota > Metazoa > Chordata > Mammalia > Perissodactyla > Equidae > Equus > Equus quagga. The sequence continues at coordinate 4,043 of NW_025797218.1, read as the reverse complement.
CCGGCCCATGGCGCAGAAGTTAAGTGCACACATTCCACTTTGGTGGCCCAGGGTTCACTGGTTTGGATCCTGGGTGTGGACATGACACCGCTTGGCAAGCCATGCTGTGGCAGACGTCCCACAGGTAAAGTAGAGGAAGATGGACTTGGATGTTAGCTCAGGGCCAGTCTTCCTCAGAAAAAGAAAAAAAAAGAGGTCTGCACAACACAAAACTACACAACTCAACCAAGGTGAAATAGATAATTGTAATAGTCCTATAAACATTAAAGAAATTGATTTTTTAATTTAAAAGCCTAGAAAATAAACCCAAAGCAAGCAGAAAGAAAGAAATGACAAAGAGCAGAAATCAATGAAATTGAAAAAGAAGGAAACAATGAAATCAATGAAGCAGAAAGCTAGTTCTTTGAAAATATCAGTAAAATTGATAAACTACTACAAATTCTGGCTAGCAAGACTGGCAGAGATAAAAAGAGAGAAGACACAAGTCATCAATATCAGGAATATAACAGGAAATAGCACTCCAGATCCTAAGGCCATTAAAAACATAAGGGAATATTATCAACAACTTTATGCTCACGAATTTGACAGTTTAGAAGAAATGGATCACTTCTTCAAAAAAAACAAACTACCAAGCTCAACCAAGATGAAATAGATATACAGAATAGTCCTATAGCCACTAAAAGTACTGCATTTGTAATTTGAAAGTTCATGTAAAAGAAATATCCAGGCCCAGGTGGTTCCGCTGGAGAATTCTACCAAACATTTAAAGAACACCAGTTTTACACACTTCCAAAAAATAGATGGGAAGGGAGACTTCTGAACTCATTTTAAAAAGCCAGTATAGGGACTGGCCCCGTGGCTGAGAGGTTAGGTTCGCAGGCTTGGCTGCAGCGGCCCAGCGTTTTGCCAGTTCGAGTCCTGGGCAAGGACGTGGCACTGCTCATAGGGCCATGTAGGGGCAGTGTCCCACATGCCACAACTGGAGGGACCCGTAGCTAGGAATATACAACTATGTATCGGGGGGCTTTGGGAAGAAAAAGGAAAAAAAAAATCTTTAAAATCTTAAAAAAAATTTTAAAAATCTTAAAAAGCCAGTATACCCTGATACCAAAATTAGATTGCTCCAGAGAAAATGCAATACATAAAAGTATATGTAAATACAAAAATATATAAATCTAGGAACATAATTATAAAAATACAAAAATCTTGGGGCTGGCCCCGTGGCCGAGTGGTTAAGTTCGTGCGCTCCACTGCAGGCGGCCCAGTGTTTCGTCGGTTCGAATCCTGGGCGCGGACATGGCACTGCTCATCAGACCACGCTGAGGCGGCGTCCCACATGCCACAACTAGAAGAACCCACAACGAAGAATACACAACTATGTAGTGGGGGGCTTTGGGGAGAAAAAATAAAATCTTATTAAAAATATAAAAAAAAATACAAAAATCTGGCAAAATATATACAAGATCTGTAGACTGAAAATTCTAGGATGATGATGAAAAAAATTAGAGAAGACCTAAAAAATGGAGAGACGTACCAAGTTCATGAATTTGAAGACTCAACATAGTGAAAATGTCAGTTGCCTACAAATGAGTTAGAGGTTTAATGCAATTCCTATCAAAAGTTCAGCAAGATTTTTGTAAATATAGACAAGATTATTTTAAAATTTGGAAAAGGAAAGATAAAGGAACTAGAAAAGCTAAAAGAGTTCTGAAAAGAAGAATCAAGTGAGAGAAATCACTAGTTGATTTCAAGACATATAGCTGGAATATCAAAACTATCATACTGGCGGAGGGACAGAAACATAGATTAATAGACTAGAGCACACAGAAATACTCCACACAAATATGGCCAACTGATTTTTCAAAAAGGTGCAAGAGCAGTTCGGTGGAGGAGGATAGTCTTTTAACACGGGGTGCTGGAGCAGTTGGCTATCTAAAGGGCAAAAAGGGAACTATGACCTAAACCTCATACCTTATACGAAGATTAACTCAAAATGGATCTTGGACTTACATAAAGCTATAAAACTTTTCTAATGATATATAGGAGAAAATCTTGGTGACTTAAGACTAGGAAAAGACTTCTTAGATATGACACCAAAAACAGGAAAATTGAAAATTTGAGGGGCCGGCCTGGTGGCCCAATGGTTAAGTTCGCACATTCCACTTCAGCGGCCCGGGGTTCACCAGTTCAGATCCCAGGTGCAGACATGGCACCGCTTGATAAGCCATGCTATGACAGGTGTCCCACATATAAAGCAGAGGAAGATGGGTGCAGATGTTAGCTCAGGGCCAGTCTTCCGCAGCAAAAAGACAAGGATTGATGGCAGATGTTAGCTCAGGGCTAATCTTCCTCAAAATAAATAAATAAATAAAGCTCTTTCTTTAAAAAAAAAGAAAAGAGAAAGTTTCATATATTGGACCACATCCAAATTTAAAACTTTAGCCCTGTGGAAGACCCTGTTAAGAGGGTTAAAATACACTTTACAAAGTGGGAGAAAATATTTGCAAATTACAAATCCAACAAGTGACTTATACTTAAAATATGTGAAGACTTCTCAAAACTCAGTATTAAAAAATAATCTAATTGGAACATGGGCAAAAGACATAAAGAGACATTTCGCCAGAGACTATATACAAATAGCAAAGAAGCACGTGAAAAGGTGATCAACATTGACTTACGGCTGTTAGGGAAATGCATATTAAAACCACAAGATACTACTACACAGTTATTCAAATGGCTAAAAATAAAAAGTTTATAAAATGGTAACAATGCCAAATACTGATGAGGATGTGGAGAAACGATCTCATTCATTGCTGGTGGGAATGTAAAATGATACAGCCTGTCTAAAAGATGTTTTGTCATTTTCTTGAAAACTAAACGTATAGTCACCATGTGATTCGGAGTTGTACTCCTGGGCATTTATCTCAGAGCAATGAAAACTTATGTCCATACAAAAACCTGTACATGGTTGTTCATAGAAGCTTTATTTGTATGTAATAGCCAAAAGCTGGAAACAACCGAAATATCAAAAACAGATGAATGGTTAAACAAACTGTGGTATATCTCTATCACAGGAGGCTAATCAGCAATAAAAAGCAACTGTTGATATACACAACAACTTGGATGGCTCTCAAGGGCATTATGCTGAGTGACAAAAGAGAATCTCGGGGGTCATGTACTGTACGGTTCTATTTGTACAACATTCTCGACACAAATTATAGAGATGGAGACCGTGTTAGTGGTCACCAGGCATTAGGGATGGAGGGGATTAGGGGAGTGGAGGTGAAAACAGAGTAGGAGGAGGGAGATCTTTGTAGTTAAGGAATATTTCTGCATCTTGATTGTGGTGACATTTACTTACTGTGTATGCATGTGATAAAATGGGATACACACACTGTACTAACATCAATTTCTGGGTTTTGATATTATACCGTCATTAGGTAAGATGGGACCATTGGCACAATTGGGTGAAGGGTACTGGGGAACTCTAGTAATCTTTACAACTTCCTGTGAATCTACAGTTATTTGAAAATATAGAGTTTTTATTTTTTTTTTTTTAGAAAAAACACCTTCATATATTCTAGAGTAGTGGTTCTCTAACTTTTAGGTCTTTACAATCTTAAAAACAATTGAGGACTCTAACCTTTATTTATATAGGCTATAGAAAAATATTTGTTTAAAAATAACCCATTATATAGGAAGCTGACAATTTTTATGAAAAAAATACTTTCTGAAAGTTTAGTGAGAATGGTATTGTTTTAAATTTATATAAATCCATATTAGCTTTTGGTTGCATTCTCCTATATGTTGCATTGTAGCGTGTTTAATCAATAGCTAGAAAGACCACAGTAGAAGTACTGAGAACAAACTGAGTTAATCTCTGAGAAAACTATTTATTTACACACTAAACCTACTACCTTAGGAAATTCCAGGAAACAGAAGAATACACAGCCACACATTCTATTAGTCCTCAGAGCAATAACATTACACATTGTGTAGCCTCTGGAAAATGTCATTGTATGTTCAGGAGAATATGAGGATGA
>NW_025797217.1:4871-6337 GCF_021613505.1 Equus quagga | reverse complement strand
GAGTGGGAGGCCCTGTGGTGAGGCAGCGTAGAGGGATCAAGTTCAGGGTCCTTGCAAAATGCCCAAAGACTCCTCCCTCTCTCATTCAAAAATACTAATCTAAGCTCAATTCTTTTTACAAATAATGAATAAGATTATATAGATAAATAAGGGGTAGATCTTGTGTTCTAGCTCAGATTTGTCTGAATCCAATTCTGTATTCTCTCCTTTCTACCACACTGCCTCCAATTTAGATTGTAGCTTTCCGGGACTGAGATGGCTTAGGGAATAACTGTTTTAGACTTGCTAAGTATTATATCCTTGTTGGTGTGTATATTTGGGTGAGTTTTCATATTATTATCTTTTTCCAGGTGGAAATGTCCAGTAGGCAGTTAGATATAAGTGTCTAGAGTTTGGAAAATACATTGACATGGAAATATGGATTGTGGCTGGTGGTACCTGGCACATAGTAAGCACCCTATGAATATTTATTGAATTAAATGAATGAATGAAGAATCCAGTCCAGAGGACTGTAGATAAATAGGTGGAACACAGGGAATATTTAGGGCGGTGAAACTATTCTGTATGATACTACAATGATGAATGTCATTATAAATTTTTCCAAACTCGTGGAACGCACAACATCAGAAGTGTGCAACACCCTAATGTGAACTATGGACTTTAATTAATAATGAAAATCAATATTGGCTCATCAATTGTAGCAAATGTACCGCACAAATGCAAGATTTTAATAATAGAGGATATTGTGTGGGAATATGTTAGGGAATATATGGGAACTATTTGTACTTTCTGCTCAAGCTTTTTGTAAAAAGAAGAAAGAATCCACTGGTATATCCTTCTATCCTTTTCTGTGAATATATATTTTCAAACACAAGTGGGATTCTATTGAATGTGTTAATTCATGACCTGTGTGTAAAAAATGAACTTTTTCTTTACACCTCTTTACCAAGACACTACCTGTCATGAAGATTATTTAGAAAATTGGAGTAAGCTCGCCATCTGGTGACCAAAGTCAGAACCGCGCGTTAAACACAGCTAACAAAGGAGAGAAACTTGGAAAAGTGCGGCAGGGGGCGAGAGACAATATTGGGGAAGGGAATGCCTCAACCCTGACTCACACTGGACCTGATCCCTCCAGAATTCGGAAACTCTTAATGAGTACTATCATTTTCACGGCAATGTGGTTATTTGCACAAGAATCTGTTCTCCTGGGGCTGGCCCGGTGGCGGTGGCGCAGCGGTTGAGTGCACACGTTCTGCTTTGGCAGCCTGGGGTTCGCCAGTTTGGATTCCGGGTGCGGACATGGCACCACTTGGCAAGCCATGCTGCGGTAGGTGTCCCACATATAAAGTAGAGGAAGATGGACACGGATGTTAGCTCAGGGCCAGTCTTCCTCAGCAAAAAGAGGAGGACTGGCAGTAGTAAGCTCAGGGCTAATCGTCCTCAAAAAAAAAAAAAAAAAAAAA
>NW_025797217.1:0-4771 GCF_021613505.1 Equus quagga | reverse complement strand
AAAAATAATTTTCCCTCTTCCCTTCTAGGTTCCTGGCTGAGAGCCCCCTGTAATAAGAGACAGATTAACAGGAGAAAAACAAACAAAAGTTTAATAATAACATGTATACCTCCTTATACATGGGAGATACCCGGGAAAACTAATTCTCTGAAATGGCCCAAGCCACCACCTTAAATACCATCTACCATCTCCAGCTAAAGACAAAAGATGTTGCAGGGGGTGCAAGATGGGGATGGGGGGCCGGCAGGAGTTATGGGAGGTTTTCAGGCAAAACACAGTACCAAGGGTAAGGTTGTCATGTAAATTTAAATCATTGCCTTCTCCCTTGATGATGGTTTCTAGAGATTTAGTCATCCTTCCCTTTCTGATATAGGACTGAGAGGGAGACACCCTTACAGATGGAGATTTCTCTTATAAATATAAGAATTCCTAACCAAAGGGTTACTTCTATTTGGCATTCAGAGCTTCTCCTGTGTCTGTGGCTTCTCAAAAATAATCGACCCAGGGGCCGGCCTAGCGCTGTAGTGGTTAAGTTCACATGCTCCGCTTCAGCAGCCAGAGGTTTGCGGGTTTGGATCCTGGGTGTGGACCTACTCACCACTCATCAAGCTATGCTGTGGCAGCATCCCGCATACAAAATAGAGGAAGATTGGCACAGATGTTAGCTCAGCAACAATCTTCCTCAAGCAAAAAGAGAAAGATTGGCAACAGATGTTAGCCCAGGGCCAATCTTCCTCACCAAATAAAATAAGATAAAAATAACCAGCCTAAAATAATCTTCATGGCAAAGAGGCACATTTTGGGGTATCATATTCTGTTCCCTTACCACTGGAATGTCATATTTGAGAATGTACCTAGATTCACATTTGACCACACAGATTTAAGGAACTAAAGTTGACTTTGTTTAGCCATAAAATCCCTTGGAAAACCAGCCTGATACCTTGCTTACATGGTTCACTGCAGCCTTAGCAGGGGAAAGAAAGGTCACTTCGTGGCAGGCCCAGTAACCTCAGAATATTTTGGAGACCTCAAGAAGAGAGGAATTCACCCAAATCTGTAGGTATTGTAAGCAAAGTCTCATAGTGAGCTCTTGGCTTGTCTTTCTGGCCTCAAGAGGTTTTTAAAAGTCCAATGGAGATATCTTATGAAAAGTTAAAGGGCCAGCCCAGTGGTATAGTGGTTAAGTTTGCGCACTCTGCTTCGGTGGCCTGGGGTTCACAGGTTCAGATCCCAGGTGTGGACCTAAACACTGCTCATAAAGCCATGTTGTGGAGTGGCCCCACATACAAAATAGAGGAAGATTGGCACAGATGTTAGCTCAGGGATAATCTTCCTCAAGCAAAAAGAGGAAGATTGGCAACAGATGTTGGCTCGGGACTAATCTTCCTCACCAAAAGAAAAAAAAAAGTTCCTGGAAAGCAGATTTAAAAGAGTCTATATGGTCAATCACTATTCTTGCTGCACTTATGTAAATAATCAGGCCAAGTTTAATGAGACTAGACTTATTTTGCAAACAAATTAGTCTTATTTTGGTTATCTCTGATAGAAATGGGGCTGACCAGAGAGAGTAAAATTATGTTTTCAGTAGAAACTATAATACATATATGTTGATGTCAGATTCTAGTTCTATTCATTGCCTTGAGGTTTTGTATTCTACCTGATAGCCTTTCATAACTGGCCTCCCCCGACTCAAACATCTTTCTTTTGTCTTTAGTTGAAGATGGTATTTAAGGTGGTGGCTTGGGCCATTTTGGGGTGTTACTCAGTTTTCCTGGGTCTCTCCCCTGTGTACAGGAGGTATACATGTTAGTAAACTTCTGTTTGTTTTTCTCTTGTTAATCTTTTAATACAAAGGGGTCTCAGCCAAGAACCTAGAAGGGTAAAGGTAAAATTATTTTTCCTCCCTTACAAGATATATGTACTTACACTGTGTGTGTGTATATATCTCTTTTTATATACCATGTCAATTTATTTTTATATATAGTATATATGTATATTACTTTATATGTTTGTATATTATCTATGCACATACCTTTATGTATTCATTTATGTGTTTGTAGTTATACCTTTTATAGCATATATTTTACTTGAAGTATTCCTTTATTTTTGTTTGCACACATGCCATGACATTCATCCATGTGGGTATTCCATCAACCCCAACCCTTGATGGTGATGTCTATAGTGAAGATAAAAGTGTTCTCTTTGATCTCAGAGGCCTATGTCTGAAGGCCACATGAATGGACAGGTACCCCAAAAAGCATAAAGTAGAGGAAAGAGCAGCACCTTTGTTTGGAGTTGAGAAAAGAAATCCAAAATGATCAAGAACCTACTTTGGGCCAGGTGTTTTGTTTTTTATTTTTATTTTTTTGAGGAAAATCAGCCCTGAGCTAACATCTGCTGCCAATCCTCCTCTTTTTGCTGAGGAAGACTGGCCCTGAGCTAACATCCGGCCCCGTCTTCCTCCACCTTATATGTGGGACGCCTACCACAGCATGGCTTGCCAAGCGATGCAACATCCGCACCCGGGATCTGAACCAGCAAACCCTGGGCTGCCAAAGCGGAACATGCACACTTAACCGCTGCACCACCAGGCTGGCCCCTGGGCCAGGTGTTTTATGTTTAGGATCTCCTTTAATCCTTACAACTCTTTGAGGAAGGCATTATTACCTTATTATAGATGAGGAAACTGTAACTCAGAAAGTTTGAGTGACTTACACAGGGTCACACAGCCAATTAGCGGACGAACCTGGATTTGAACTCAAATTCGTCTGACCCTTAGGTCAGACCTCTAAACCATTATGCCTTGCTTACTCCAAAAATTTCACACCTTCTCTCTTATTGCCTAGTCTAGTGGCATTTATCTTTTGGAATTCAGAAAAGTTGGGAAAACTCCCTCACTCTCATGCCCCACTCTTGTTGAGTTTGAATTTGCTACAAGCATGCTTTTGCAATCAGAAAAATTAGTAAAGAATTATCTCTTTCAAAATCTTTGAACTAAAAAAACTCAGAATATTAAATCGCATGTGAGAAACTGGGATGAAATATTTACACGTCTATTGCAGGTTTTAAGATATCTTTGAAAAATGTAAATCTCTACTCACTGAATAGAAAATGAGCAAAATACATGGAGAAGTAATTCACATGAGAAGAAACACAAATCACATACACATGTGTTCATAGAATCTAAATGACATCATATAAATGGCATTACACCCTACATTTCATTTGACAAAATGTTCTTTCTTTCACTCAACAGTATGTCTTGGAAATCTATCCCTATTGTTACCTATTGTGGTATAATAAGAAATATTTGGTCTTTGTCCCAGTCCCTGGCACAAAGCTCTTCGAACCCTTGGAATTTCCTGAGTGATAGGAGTGTCTTTTGTCCTTCCTAAGGAGCCTTTTTTGAGCATATGCTATTACGGTGATCTAGGGTGGGGCCCCTTGGATAGCCTCAAGGTGGGGCTCGTGCCCTGAAAGACCAAGTGGAACTTTCAGTCCCACTCACCTACCTCTGGGAAGGGAAAGGTGGGGAGGGCTGCAGGTTAAGCTCTGTAAAAACTCTTGAAGGACGAGATTTGATGAGCTTCCAGGTTGATGAATGCATCCACATGCAGGGAGGGTGGCGTGGCCCCATTCCTTGGGGACAGAAGTGCCCTCGTTCAGGACCCTTCCAGACCTCGCTCCCCCTTTGTACCTCTTCATCTGGCTGTTTATCTGTATCCTTTACAATATTCTTTATAATAAACTGGAAAATATAAGTAAATGTTTCTCTGGGTTCTGTGAGCTGATCTGCCAAGTTAATCGAACACCTAGCAAGTTAACTGAATCTGAAGTGGACGGGGATTGAGGGAACCTCCACTATGACCAGTTGGTCAGAAGCACAGGTGACAACTGGACTTAAGGTTGGCGTCTGAAGTGAGAAGGATGCACTCTTGTGGGACTGAGCCCTTAATCTGTGGGATTTGACTGTGTTTCAGTGTCAGAATTGAGTTCTTTGCTTGGTGTGTTAAAAAAACCACACATTAGATCTCTATCTGATTCATATGTACCCGCTGCATACATTGCAGAGGGCGAACATACTGTAGTTTATTCTGTAATGACAGAGATTTAGGTGGTTTCCACGCTTTGCTGTTACAAACATGCTGCAGGGCCCTTTTTTTTGCCTGCCTCCTTGCACCTATGTGTCAGTATTTCTCCAGGATTAATGACTAGAAGTGGAGTTGTGGGGTCATAAGGTATACTGCCAAACTGGCCTTTGTACTGGACATTTGTCATCTGAGTTCTTTCCACACTTTGACTTTGACTGGTTTGGTCCAGTCAGACCTTTGAGGCCAAACCTCCATGCCTTTGCTCATTCTGCTCCTTCTGTCTAGACTGCCCTCCCCTTCTCTGTTAAGCAAATTCCTATTCAATCATTAAAACTCAAGTAAGTTAACACTCCCAGAGGACTTGCCTGACAGTCACCAGTACAAGCTGACTTAGCTGGTTCTTTCCTGGTGCTCCTAAATCACCAAGTGACTTAGACTTTATTATTACTGTGTGTTAAAGCATGTTTACACATCTATCTCCCCTATAAATCAATGAGCTCCTCTGGGATATTCGTGTCTTATTTGTCAGCATATACAGGACAGAGGACAGAACACTCATTAAATATAACTTTGTTGAACCAAATACCCAAGATTGTGACTGTCTTCTCTGTCCCAACTTCTGTCCCCAGACCTGAGACTGGGGTTGTTCTGGGCCCTTTTGAGAGTCCCTGAGGCCAAGA
>NW_025797216.1:1566-6337 GCF_021613505.1 Equus quagga | reverse complement strand
TCTTGGCCTCAGGGACTCTCAAAAGGGCCCAGAACAACCCCAGTCTCAGGTCTGGGGACAGAAGTTGGGACAGAGAAGACAGTCACAATCTTGGGTATTTGGTTCAACAAAGTTATATTTAATGAGTGTTCTGTCCTCTGTCCTGTATATGCTGACAAATAAGACACGAATATCCCAGAGGAGCTCATTGATTTATAGGGGAGATAGATGTGTAAACATGCTTTAACACACAGTAATAATAAAGTCTAAGTCACTTGGTGATTTAGGAGCACCAGGAAAGAACCAGCTAAGTCAGCTTGTACTGGTGACTGTCAGGCAAGTCCTCTGGGAGTGTTAACTTACTTGAGTTTTAATGATTGAATAGGAATTTGCTTAACAGAGAAGGGGAGGGCAGTCTAGACAGAAGGAGCAGAATGAGCAAAGGCATGGAGGTTTGGCCTCAAAGGTCTGACTGGACCAAACCAGTCAAAGTCAAAGTGTGGAAAGAACTCAGATGACAAATGTCCAGTACAAAGGCCAGTTTGGCAGTATACCTTATGACCCCACAACTCCACTTCTAGTCATTAATCCTGGAGAAATACTGACACATAGGTGCAAGGAGGCAGGCAAAAAAAAGGGCCCTGCAGCATGTTTGTAACAGCAAAGCGTGGAAACCACCTAAATCTCTGTCATTACAGAATAAACTACAGTATGTTCGCCCTCTGCAATGTATGCAGCGGGTACATATGAATCAGATAGAGATCTAATGTGTGGTTTTTTTAACACACCAAGCAAAGAACTCAATTCTGACACTGAAACACAGTCAAATCCCACAGATTAAGGGCTCAGTCCCACAAGAGTGCATCCTTCTCACTTCAGACGCCAACCTTAAGTCCAGTTGTCACCTGTGCTTCTGACCAACTGGTCATAGTGGAGGTTCCCTCAATCCCCGTCCACTTCAGATTCAGTTAACTTGCTAGGTGTTCGATTAACTTGGCAGATCAGCTCACAGAACCCAGAGAAACATTTACTTATATTTTCCAGTTTATTATAAAGAATATTGTAAAGGATACAGATAAACAGCCAGATGAAGAGGTACAAAGGGGGAGCGAGGTCTGGAAGGGTCCTGAACGAGGGCACTTCTGTCCCCAAGGAATGGGGCCACGCCACCCTCCCTGCATGTGGATGCATTCATCAACCTGGAAGCTCATCAAATCTCGTCCTTCAAGAGTTTTTACAGAGCTTAACCTGCAGCCCTCCCCACCTTTCCCTTCCCAGAGGTAGGTGAGTGGGACTGAAAGTTCCACTTGGTCTTTCAGGGCACGAGCCCCACCTTGAGGCTATCCAAGGGGCCCCACCCTAGATCACCGTAATAGCATATGCTCAAAAAAGGCTCCTTAGGAAGGACAAAAGACACTCCTATCACTCAGGAAATTCCAAGGGTTCGAAGAGCTTTGTGCCAGGGACTGGGACAAAGACCAAATATTTCTTATTATACCACAATAGGTAACAATAGGGATAGATTTCCAAGACATACTGTTGAGTGAAAGAAAGAACATTTTGTCAAATGAAATGTAGGGTGTAATGCCATTTATATGATGTCATTTAGATTCTATGAACACATGTGTATGTGATTTGTGTTTCTTCTCATGTGAATTACTTCTCCATGTATTTTGCTCATTTTCTATTCAGTGAGTAGAGATTTACATTTTTCAAAGATATCTTAAAACCTGCAATAGACGTGTAAATATTTCATCCCAGTTTCTCACATGCGATTTAATATTCTGAGTTTTTTTAGTTCAAAGATTTTGAAAGAGATAATTCTTTACTAATTTTTCTGATTGCAAAAGCATGCTTGTAGCAAATTCAAACTCAACAAGAGTGGGGCATGAGAGTGAGGGAGTTTTCCCAACTTTTCTGAATTCCAAAAGATAAATGCCACTAGACTAGGCAATAAGAGAGAAGGTGTGAAATTTTTGGAGTAAGCAAGGCATAATGGTTTAGAGGTCTGACCTAAGGGTCAGACGAATTTGAGTTCAAATCCAGGTTCGTCCGCTAATTGGCTGTGTGACCCTGTGTAAGTCACTCAAACTTTCTGAGTTACAGTTTCCTCATCTATAATAAGGTAATAATGCCTTCCTCAAAGAGTTGTAAGGATTAAAGGAGATCCTAAACATAAAACACCTGGCCCAGGGGCCAGCCTGGTGGTGCAGCGGTTAAGTGTGCATGTTCCGCTTTGGCAGCCCAGGGTTTGCTGGTTCAGATCCCGGGTGCGGATGTTGCATCGCTTGGCAAGCCATGCTGTGGTAGGCGTCCCACATATAAGGTGGAGGAAGACGGGGCCGGATGTTAGCTCAGGGCCAGTCTTCCTCAGCAAAAAGAGGAGGATTGGCAGCAGATGTTAGCTCAGGGCTGATTTTCCTCAAAAAAATAAAAATAAAAAACAAAACACCTGGCCCAAAGTAGGTTCTTGATCATTTTGGATTTCTTTTCTCAACTCCAAACAAAGGTGCTGCTCTTTCCTCTACTTTATGCTTTTTGGGGTACCTGTCCATTCATGTGGCCTTCAGACATAGGCCTCTGAGATCAAAGAGAACACTTTTATCTTCACTATAGACATCACCATCAAGGGTTGGGGTTGATGGAATACCCACATGGATGAATGTCATGGCATGTGTGCAAACAAAAATAAAGGAATACTTCAAGTAAAATATATGCTATAAAAGGTATAACTACAAACACATAAATGAATACATAAAGGTATGTGCATAGATAATATACAAACATATAAAGTAATATACATATATACTATATATAAAAATAAATTGACATGGTATATAAAAAGAGATATATACACACACACAGTGTAAGTACATATATCTTGTAAGGGAGGAAAAATAATTTTACCTTTACCCTTCTAGGTTCTTGGCTGAGACCCCTTTGTATTAAAAGATTAACAAGAGAAAAACAAACAGAAGTTTACTAACATGTATACCTCCTGTACACAGGGGAGAGACCCAGGAAAACTGAGTAACACCCCAAAATGGCCCAAGCCACCACCTTAAATACCATCTTCAACTAAAGACAAAAGAAAGATGTTTGAGTCGGGGGAGGCCAGTTATGAAAGGCTATCAGGTAGAATACAAAACCTCAAGGCAATGAATAGAACTAGAATCTGACATCAACATATATGTATTATAGTTTCTACTGAAAACATAATTTTACTCTCTCTGGTCAGCCCCATTTCTATCAGAGATAACCAAAATAAGACTAATTTGTTTGCAAAATAAGTCTAGTCTCATTAAACTTGGCCTGATTATTTACATAAGTGCAGCAAGAATAGTGATTGACCATATAGACTCTTTTAAATCTGCTTTCCAGGAACTTTTTTTTTTCTTTTGGTGAGGAAGATTAGTCCCGAGCCAACATCTGTTGCCAATCTTCCTCTTTTTGCTTGAGGAAGATTATCCCTGAGCTAACATCTGTGCCAATCTTCCTCTATTTTGTATGTGGGGCCACTCCACAACATGGCTTTATGAGCAGTGTTTAGGTCCACACCTGGGATCTGAACCTGTGAACCCCAGGCCACCGAAGCAGAGTGCGCAAACTTAACCACTATACCACTGGGCTGGCCCTTTAACTTTTCATAAGATATCTCCATTGGACTTTTAAAAACCTCTTGAGGCCAGAAAGACAAGCCAAGAGCTCACTATGAGACTTTGCTTACAATACCTACAGATTTGGGTGAATTCCTCTCTTCTTGAGGTCTCCAAAATATTCTGAGGTTACTGGGCCTGCCACGAAGTGACCTTTCTTTCCCCTGCTAAGGCTGCAGTGAACCATGTAAGCAAGGTATCAGGCTGGTTTTCCAAGGGATTTTATGGCTAAACAAAGTCAACTTTAGTTCCTTAAATCTGTGTGGTCAAATGTGAATCTAGGTACATTCTCAAATATGACATTCCAGTGGTAAGGGAACAGAATATGATACCCCAAAATGTGCCTCTTTGCCATGAAGATTATTTTAGGCTGGTTATTTTTATCTTATTTTATTTGGTGAGGAAGATTGGCCCTGGGCTAACATCTGTTGCCAATCTTTCTCTTTTTGCTTGAGGAAGATTGTTGCTGAGCTAACATCTGTGCCAATCTTCCTCTATTTTGTATGCGGGATGCTGCCACAGCATAGCTTGATGAGTGGTGAGTAGGTCCACACCCAGGATCCAAACCCGCAAACCTCTGGCTGCTGAAGCGGAGCATGTGAACTTAACCACTACAGCGCTAGGCCGGCCCCTGGGTCGATTATTTTTGAGAAGCCACAGACACAGGAGAAGCTCTGAATGCCAAATAGAAGTAACCCTTTGGTTAGGAATTCTTATATTTATAAGAGAAATCTCCATCTGTAAGGGTGTCTCCCTCTCAGTCCTATATCAGAAAGGGAAGGATGACTAAATCTCTAGAAACCATCATCAAGGGAGAAGGCAATGATTTAAATTTACATGACAACCTTACCCTTGGTACTGTGTTTTGCCTGAAAACCTCCCATAACTCCTGCCGGCCCCCCATCCCCATCTTGCACCCCCTGCAACATCTTTTGTCTTTAGCTGGAGATGGTAGATGGTATTTAAGGTGGTGGCTTGGGCCATTTCAGAGAATTAGTTTTCCCGGGTATCTCCCATGTATAAGGAGGTATACATGTTATTATTAAACTTTTGTTTGTTTTTCTCCTGTTAATCTGTCTCTTATTACAGGGGGCTCTCAGCCAGGAACCTAGAAGGGAAGAGGGAAAATTATTTTT
>NW_025797216.1:0-1466 GCF_021613505.1 Equus quagga | reverse complement strand
TTTTTTTTTTTTTTTTTTTTTGAGGACGATTAGCCCTGAGCTTACTACTGCCAGTCCTCCTCTTTTTGCTGAGGAAGACTGGCCCTGAGCTAACATCCGTGTCCATCTTCCTCTACTTTATATGTGGGACACCTACCGCAGCATGGCTTGCCAAGTGGTGCCATGTCCGCACCCGGAATCCAAACTGGCGAACCCCAGGCTGCCAAAGCAGAACGTGTGCACTCAACCGCTGCGCCACCGCCACCGGGCCAGCCCCAGGAGAACAGATTCTTGTGCAAATAACCACATTGCCGTGAAAATGATAGTACTCATTAAGAGTTTCCGAATTCTGGAGGGATCAGGTCCAGTGTGAGTCAGGGTTGAGGCATTCCCTTCCCCAATATTGTCTCTCGCCCCCTGCCGCACTTTTCCAAGTTTCTCTCCTTTGTTAGCTGTGTTTAACGCGCGGTTCTGACTTTGGTCACCAGATGGCGAGCTTACTCCAATTTTCTAAATAATCTTCATGACAGGTAGTGTCTTGGTAAAGAGGTGTAAAGAAAAAGTTCATTTTTTACACACAGGTCATGAATTAACACATTCAATAGAATCCCACTTGTGTTTGAAAATATATATTCACAGAAAAGGATAGAAGGATATACCAGTGGATTCTTTCTTCTTTTTACAAAAAGCTTGAGCAGAAAGTACAAATAGTTCCCATATATTCCCTAACATATTCCCACACAATATCCTCTATTATTAAAATCTTGCATTTGTGCGGTACATTTGCTACAATTGATGAGCCAATATTGATTTTCATTATTAATTAAAGTCCATAGTTCACATTAGGGTGTTGCACACTTCTGATGTTGTGCGTTCCACGAGTTTGGAAAAATTTATAATGACATTCATCATTGTAGTATCATACAGAATAGTTTCACCGCCCTAAATATTCCCTGTGTTCCACCTATTTATCTACAGTCCTCTGGACTGGATTCTTCATTCATTCATTTAATTCAATAAATATTCATAGGGTGCTTACTATGTGCCAGGTACCACCAGCCACAATCCATATTTCCATGTCAATGTATTTTCCAAACTCTAGACACTTATATCTAACTGCCTACTGGACATTTCCACCTGGAAAAAGATAATAATATGAAAACTCACCCAAATATACACACCAACAAGGATATAATACTTAGCAAGTCTAAAACAGTTATTCCCTAAGCCATCTCAGTCCCGGAAAGCTACAATCTAAATTGGAGGCAGTGTGGTAGAAAGGAGAGAATACAGAATTGGATTCAGACAAATCTGAGCTAGAACACAAGATCTACCCCTTATTTATCTATATAATCTTATTCATTATTTGTAAAAAGAATTGAGCTTAGATTAGTATTTTTGAATGAGAGAGGGAGGAGTCTTTGGGCATTTTGCAAGGACCCTGAACTTGATCCCTCTACGCTGCCTCACCACAGGGCCTCCCACTC
>NW_025797215.1:0-11399 GCF_021613505.1 Equus quagga | reverse complement strand
GAGACTGGGGTTGTTCTGGGCCCTTTTGAGAGTCCCTGAGGCCAAGAGTAAGGCTGTGAGTGCGCTGGAGCCCCACAGGGAAGCCCAGCCCAGGATGAGTTCTGTGCTCTGAGCTCGTCTGGATTCTGAGAAAAGCAGCAGCAGCCACAGTCTGGAGAGTCCCCGCTCAGGCCAAATGGTGTTCCTCAGAGAAGCCCCTGCTCACTGAGGTGGGCAGCGTGGAGTCATAGCATCCCAGAGCCGGAAGGACTTCATTCATGGTTCTTCCACAGCCCTTCCCCCCACCTGTCAGGGAGAAGAAGGCGGACAAACAGAGGCAAGGAGAGGGGTAGAAGGCCTCCAGGCCTCCAGAGCCCTCCAGTGAGTGAGTGACAGCTTGAGTCCTGCCCAGCACAGAGCCTGGGACTGCCTTCCTTTGGGTCAAGGTTGGACCTGCCTTCCCTGTCCCTCAGTGTTTGCCAGCAGCCTGAGCTGCTGTCCACCCCCCTCCCCCCATTCCTCAGAGCCCCTTCCTTGTTTCTCTGGGCATGTATAGGGTGTGTGTGTGTGTGTGTGTGTGTGTGTGTGTGTGTGTGTGTGTGTGTCTAGACCCAGCTAGTGTGAGACCAGAAGCAGAAAGGAGGAGGCTCTTATCATTGTATTTCCCACGTGGCTAATTCCCCTGGGGCAGAGGGGTGAGGAGAGGAGAGCCAGAGAGCCCCACAGGCTGGACAGGGCCTGCTGCAGCACACAGCAGCAAGTCCTGAGACCAAAGCACTGCCATGGGTGTCATTAGGAAAGAATGCAGAGGCCACAGCAGCAGGGGGAACCTCTGGACCGGGGAGGGCAGGCCTCCTCAATGACAAGCAGGCAGGCCCTGCAGAGGGAAACCAGCCCTCTGCAGTCTGTGTTGTAGAGGGCTCAGACGGAGGGGGCTCTGTTCTGCCACAGAAGTGCAGCCTCACCAGGGACCAGGAATCCCTGAACCAGAGCCCCACCCTGGGCTTCCTCAGATCCTCCAGAGAAAGGCCTCACCCCTGGAGATTGTTGTCATGGCAGCAGCTGCCAGGGGCTGACTGCCTCCCCCCTTGCCTGTGCCTGCTTGGCTGCCCTGCCTGCCTCCTGATACCTTCAGCTCCTGCTACCTGCAAAGGCCTGTGCTGCCCACCAGGCTGCCGCTGCGGTAAATGCAGCTGGAGCCCACTTCTCTGTGAGCAGCTTTCACCAAGGGAAGACCCCTGCAACCTTATGAAAAGCTCTGGAAGGTGAGATGCAGGTAGCAAGTCCCTCCTGAATTATATAGACTAGTCAAGGAATCTAGTAAGAATAGCTGGGAGTCCACAGACATATGTTCCAAAGCTGATCTCTTTTCTTGCTTGCTAGATGAAATTAGCAACATATTTAATCTTTCTCTGTCTCTACTTTCTCATCTATAAATGAAGTCAAAAGAAGATTTATAAAATTGTGTCTTTGTAGCACTCGCAAATACATATTTATAAATTTTCATTCTGGTCTGAATTCAGACATACGTGAGAATGACAATGTGAACTTGGTTCAACGTGGCGTTAGATTGGTTACTACTAAAGTAGCAAATATACCATGCAAAGGATATAGAAGAGATGGTAGTGCAAGTGGTTGAATGCCGAAAATCTATTCTGTGTCTTGTCTGTCACTATGGTGTGGTCAAAGCTCAGTGGTCTTGGCAGCCTGTGTAAGGTGAGATGCTCACCAAGTCAGAGGAGCACAGAACTGTGAGTTCACTGCTTTTTAAACTTCCAGTCCTGTCAGGTGTCAGAAAGAACTTTGGACTAACCTCCAAGGCGATACATCTGCTACTCAGTGAACCACTTCAAAGGCCTAGTGTCCAGGCTCCAGGCCTTGACTTTCTTTCTGTGGCGGCGCCGGCAGTGCCTCGCTTCTGCATTTGCTCTTCAGGGAGGGAGCTTTCAATGCATGTCAACTTAGGGGCTTTTTTGTGGACAGGGCTGGCCGTGATCCACTTCACTGAGAGGAGAATAGTTCTACCTATGCTCAGTTTGGCAGAAGACAAGTTGTAGGATATTTATTCAAAGAGTGCATGGAAAGGAATATAGTATAAGCGGAGGCACGAGGAAGGATGGAAAAAGAGATTAAATGTGTTCAAAGTGAAGGAGATCTTGCATGTACCATGAAAAGTGATGAAGTCAGGTGTAGACTACAAACCAATCAATGGTCCAGAGTGCTCTGATAGAATCCCTTTGTCACTAGCCTGAGTTAAACTCTCTGGTTCTCTTCAAATGGAATGGTGGTGTGAAGCCTTTGCTGTCCTAAGACTGGCTACTTACTGCTCTCAGCACCTATGGTCTATTTTTATGTTCCTGAAACATCCTAAGGAGCAATTCCTTCATGAGATATACATTCCTTTATATTATCTGTTCTTATTCCTTTATAGTACCAGGTCTGGGGGAATTACTCATTCTAGGAGAATGGCATAGCAAGAGCACAGAGTGGGTAAGTAAAAGCATATTTGGGTCACACTGATTGGGGATCCCTTTTAGCTGGAGCAGAGGAAAAATAGTTGGCAAAGCTTAGAGAATGCAACTCAAGTTGGATCCTGAAGTGCCCTGTTAGGATAGGGAATCTAAGATTATTTAGTGGATTGTGCGGTTACCATCCAGAGCCTTTGGGCAGGAGAATGGCAAGATGAAATTAGGAAATAAGGTAGATTAATTTGGTCATTTACTTATTCTTTGAATTTTTCTCTAATAACTCCAGTCCACACTGGACATTATCTTCTCCAAGTTTCTGCTGATCTGCTAATAATCCCTACTTCACAAACTGGTGAGGGAGCACATGGGATAGTCCGCTGGCCTATACAAAACAACTGCCCCCATGTGGGGCACGTAGCAGGCACAGTAATGAGGAAGTTTCCAAATGTCTTTAGAGGACAAGTACCATTTCCTTGTGGTTGGTTTTTGTGTCTTCCCCAACCTAACCAGCCTCAACCTAACATACCCTGGTGGATATACAAGAAACCATGACCGCCTTTCATTGCATGCCCAAGATGTAAATCACCCCAAATTTAGGTAAATGCTGAAAATCTTAGCAGCAAAAAGAATGTTGGTCAATTCAGCTTGTAACTTCTGTTAGAACTGTAAGCAGTAACTAATCCATAATTATGGACGAGTGAGCTTTGTGGGCCCATTAGCAGAATACAGTTGTATGGGTGAAGTGAAAAACTGAAAGGGTCAAGGTAGTGCAGAGGTGAATTCACCTTGAAGCTAAAGAATCTTAATCTTCATGGCCCCTTGATTTGTATGGGCACCATCTGAGGCCTCTAGAAAGGGTCATGGTAAGCAAAATTCTAAGATGGTCCCCAATGACCTTCACACTGTGTAATTCCCTCTTCCTGACTGTAGATGGAACCTGTGAATATAATGAGATATCGCTCCCACGATTATGTTAGGTATACGGCAAAAGGGATTTTGCAGATGCAATCAAGATCTCAAGTCATTGAGTTAATCAAAAGGGCCGTTACTAAGTGGGCCTGACCTAACAGGATGAGTCCTTAAAGAGATGGCCTTTCCTTAAGTCAGAGAGATTTGAAATAGGAAAGGGGTTCAATGTGAAGGAAATTTTCCACTTTGACTTTGAAGATAGAGAGGCCATGTGGCAAGGAATGTGGGTGGCATCTGAGCTAAGAATGGCCCCCCGCTGATGGCCAAGAGGAAAGTAGGACTTCAATCCTACAACCACAAGGCACTGAATTCTGCCACAACTGTATTCGACCAATTATGAGGTAGACTCTGATAGGCTTAAAGAAAAAGAAGTTTACTTGGGGTTTATTAGAACTGCAACCCTGGAACACAGATTCAACATTGATTCAACATTGAATCTGTGTTCCAGTTGTGTTCTGGCTGTTGAACGGAGAGGGAAGGTTTTACAGTCGTGGCTAATGAAGGCAAAAAATAAAAAAAAAAGCGGGGGCGGGGAGGAATGTCTTTTAACAAATTCCAGGCCCAAGGTAGTCATGGGGTGAGGGTCAGCTGACACAAGCCATTAAAACCTAGGAATGTAGAAGATGACCTTGACAGGAATGAGGTCTGTATCTCGATAATCTTATCTTCCTTGAGAAGACTTGCAGATGCATTTCAGGCATCTAATGAGTTCAAGAGTTCATCCTGAAGGAGGAATTTGTCCTTCTCCTCTTCTGCCTGGCTCCATTTTAGTGCCTTAATATGAGAGACTCCGTCTTTTTTCAATTCCGTACATGAAAGCTTGGAAAAGCACTCAAAGTTCCAGATGAGAATGCAGCCTGGCTCACACTTTGATTTCAGCCTTATGAAATCCTGAGCGGAGAACTCAGTCACAACATGCCTGGACTTCTGACTTACCGAACTGTGAGCCAAATAAATGGGTGTTATTTTAAGCAGCTAAGTTTTGTATTTTGTTACATGGCAATAGAAAACTAATACAGGGGCCATACTATATCTCATATATTTCTGTAAAAGTTAGCAAAAGCAAGAATATTGACCACAATTTAAGACTCTCTTTTCCCACTCTGACTTCCCCTCATGTTGGTGGTGAGATGGAAGCGGGCATGTTTGGGATCAAGCTAAGGAGAAGTTGACTTGGAATTACATTTAGTTTCAGATTAATTGGATAATTTATTCATGTGTTCCTCAGTCCCTTCCATGTATAATTAGGTACAGTCATGTGTGGCTTAATAATGGGGACATGGTCTGAGAAATGCCTCATTAGGTGATTTTGTCATGTGAACATCTTAGAGTGCACTTAAACAAACCTAGATGGTATAGCCTACTACACACCTAGGCTATATGGTACTAACCTTATGGGACCACGGTCGTATATGTGGTCTGTCCTGAAACTTTGTTATGCAGTGCATGACTGTAATTACTAGTAAGATTTCACAGGGTAATGAGTAGAAGCTCTAGGATTCAAACCACGGTTGCCTGACTCTAATGCTAATGAGCCTAATACTATACTTGCCTTTCAGATGCTTAGTGAACCATGGACAAATTCTATAGCTCAAACTAAAAGCACGATGGTTTAACATCAGCCACTTGCCAGCGTTTGATACTATTTCCCACTTCATTACCTGATTCCAAGATACTTTTTTAGTGTTGGCTCCCATTACTGCCCTATAAGTACAATATGATTTATCAAAAATGGACTCCTGGTCTTTGCTACACCAGCCATGCCTGTGGCTTTGCCCAGTCACATCTACACAGGTTCATGTTAATTTCTTGGTGATTTGGCATGAAATACTGACATTGACTAAGACACCATGAAACTCAAAATCACTACTACAATGAGGACGGTGGGGGAGGAGAAATAATTTTCCCTCTACCCTTCTAGGTTCTTGGCTGAGAACTCCCTATAATAAAAGACAGATTAACAAGAGAAAAACAAACAAGTTTAATACCATGTATACCTCCTGTATACATGGGAGAGACCCAGGAAAACTGAGTAACTGCCTGAAATGGCCCAAGCCACCACCTTAAATACCATCTCCAGCTAAAGACAAAAGATATTGGTGGGGGAAGTTATGGGAGGTTTTCAGGCAAAGCACAGTCACCAAGGGGAAGGGTGTCATGCAGATTTAAGTCCTTGCCTCCCCATTGATAGGAGTTGCTAGAGATTTAGAGTCAACTTTCTCTCCCTGGTACAGTACAGAGAGGGAGACACGCTTACAACTGGAGATTTCCTGTATAAATGTAATTGTCTCCTAGAAAGGGTAACTTCTGGTTTTCTGAGTTTCTATGTCTGCTGTTTCTTAAAAATAATCAGCCTAAAATAATCCTTGTGCCCAAGAGGCATATTTGGGGGTGGCAAATTCTGCTCACCTTCAGAACATTGACATCACACTGGTTTGTGAGTGTCATTATTAAGAATATTTAAGGGGCCGGCCAAGTGGCACAGTGGTTAAGTGTGCACGTTCCACTTTGGCGGCCCGGGGTTTGCTGGTTCGGATCCCGGGTGTGAACGTATTCACTGCTTGTCAAGCCATGCTGTGGCAGGTGTCCCACATATAAAGTAGAGGAAGATGGGCATGGATGTTAGCTAAGGGCCAGCCTTCCTCAGCAAAAAGAGGATTGGCAGCAGTTAGCTCAGGGCTAATCTTCCTCAAAAAAAATAAAAAAGAATATTTAAGATATGAATCTGCACAGGATAACTTAAATCTTAAGCCCACATAAGAAAGAAACTTGAGGGGCTGGCCCCGTGGCCCAGTGGTTAAGTTCCTGCGCTCCACTTCGGCGGCCTGGGGTTTCACTGGTTTGAATCCTGGGCACGGACATGGCACTGCTCATCAGGCCATGCTGAGGCGACATCCCACACAGCACAACTAGAAGGACCTACAACTAGAATATACAACTAAGTACTGGAGGGCTTTGGGGAGAGGAAGAAGAAGAAGGAAACAAAAAGAAGATTGGCAACAGATGTTAGCTCAGGTGCCAATCTTAAAAAAAAAAAAGAAAGAAACTTGACAGAGGTTGACAGCAGTTTACTCAAATTTGACAATACTAAAAATTTACCCATCACCAATGAGTTGCAATGCTGGAATTTTTATCAGTAGTAATAATAACAAACTGATTAATCATGCAAAGGAAAGGTTAAATTACCTTTACATTTTTCTCTAGGAAAAATGATATTTAAAAAATGCCATATGAAGAGAGGATCAAAGAGTTTGTAGCCAAAAATCATAGAGGTGTGCCAGACAGTTAATAAAAATGTCATTGGTATGGAAATTGGGATGTTTTGTATATGTCAGCTGTTCAAATTTTGTAATTTGTTGTGATTTCTTTTCTCATTATAAATAAATATTAACTTTGGTATCTAATTGCCTGCATCTTAAAGAGGGTCCCTCAAATTGTAAATTTCAGGCCCCACAACCTAGATGTGTCCCTGGGATGATAAGAAGTAGTAGGAAATTTTGGTTGCAATTGGAAAGGGTTAATAAGGATGTGGATGTGGTAGAGAACTGGGAAATAGAGCAATTGTGGAGGTTGAATTAATAATTTTGAAGACCAGAACATTGTGACCAGCTTTTAAACTCTGAAATTCCAAGGTGTCCTTGGCACTGTGAGATTATGTGACCTCAGAGGCTGACTTCATGGAAAGTCCTCCCCCACAGGGGCCCCTCACTAGGGGCGCCTCCAGCTGCTCTGTACATTTCAAACCTTCAAAAAAGTGGCTGCCTAAAGGATCTATATTTGTATTATCACTGAGTAGGGATAACAGGTGGCTGGATTATTGTTTACCCACATATACTCTTGAATCCACCTCTTGCTTCTCAAATGACAATAGATAGCTCTTTTCTATCTTTTAAAGACAAATAGGATGTAGGCTGATATTACTATCAGTAATGATAATAATAACCTTAAGGAACAGAACTGGCAAAAATTTAAAAGAGCTAGTAAGAATCTCTGACTCTTCACTCTGAGCCTCATTTCCTGAACCCCATTTCATGCCTGAACAGAACTGCAAGAGAAATGGTAGACCTTCGGGTCTTGGGGGAGGGGAGGTGGAGAGTCTAGCCGGCGGGCGAGAAAAACAGACATGGTCGATTAACCCCAAGGGACTGATCCTCCATGATAATCTGAGAAGGGCAAATAGAAATTCCAGGGATATGATACACTTTTCATGCTTCTGGCGCAGACTGAAAAGATTAGCAGTGTCAAGTTGTGGAGGGGGGTGGGGAGCGTCGACCCGGCTCCTGCTGCGGTGCCATTCGGAGGGTTAATTTGGGGACCCTAGCTCACTGTTAACAGAGGCCTCACTGGACAAAAGGCAGACGTGAATTTAAGTCACTGTGTAGTCTGAGCCCTCTTTCCCGCCTGAACACCATCTCCTGATTACCCTGGAGGCAGGCAGGCGCGCTTCTGGACACCAGACAGAGGAGGAGACTACCTCCTGTCCCGGATCTGAGGAGGTTTGAAAGAGCAGAGGATATCCGAAGGCGAGGGTCAACAGCAAAGCGGGTCCAGAACTGCATTGCCCATACCCCTTTCCGGCCCCTGCTCCAGTCCATTTGGGGGCAAAAAAATGGTGGGCTTGGGGGAGGAATCTGGGGAGGGGACAGTGGTCAGGTTTGGGTACCAGCTCCCTATTCGAAAGCAGGCTGGCTTCTGGCCCAAGGAAAGAGGAGGAGGAAAATGCCCGGGTAACCTGCAAGCGCATGTGAAGGCAAGAGCCACCTGCAAACCACGGAAAAGAAGCGAATGTAAGCGACCCCCGCGGCAGGTCCTGTACTGCAGTTGTGACACCACAGCCACGCCCTCTACCATTTTGATTCAGAAAATGGTGGGCAATAGAGAATGCTGGGGAGGTGGGCGGGACCCCTGCGTGGGTGCCAGCTTCCTATTGCGGAGGATGTGGGCGTGTCGAGTGGAAGGTTACGAAAGAGAGGTAAGCACCCCGGTTCCCTGCAGATGGGCCCCCAGGGGTAGGGGTGGGGGTGGGGGTGGGGGGGGGGGTGGGGGCGGTCGGGCAGTCGTGGAAGCAAATCCTTTTCCAGGACTGCGTTCCCCACATTCTCGCCTAGCGTGCGCGCGCGCCTGCGTGCTTGTGTGTGTGTTTAGGGGGAGCTGATGGAGCTCTCTCGAAAGGAGTACTATGGGTTCTTTCCTTTTCTCTCCTTCAGGGAAAAGATGGTCTTTTTTCAAAGGAAAATTCCTGCCATGATAACACACCAGAAGGTCAGAAGGTTAATATTCCGGTGACAGAGTTCTGGATTTTTATCTTAATTTTTCCTTTTTTCTTGTGCCTTCTCAGTTTTCCAAATAGAGTATCTATTACCTGGGTAACAAATACTATTATAAGGTTAACAAAATGAAAAATTATAAAATTCAAAAGGACCTGTCAATCAGTTGATAAGATAGTCTAGTAGTTCTCTCCGACCATCACAAATCCGTGTCTGTCCCCCACTATATTTTTGTCATACAATATGCATTTTTTTAAAGATTTTATTTTTCCTTTTTCTCCCCAAAGCCCCCCGGTATATAGTTGTATATTTTTTTTTTAGTTTTGGGTCCTTCCAGTTGTGGCATGTGGGATGCCGCCCTCAGCATTGCTTGATGAGTGGTGCCATGTCCGTGCTCAGGATTTGAACCGGGGAAACCCTGGGCCACCGCAGCAGAGCACGCCAACTTAAGCCATGGGCTGGCCCCACAATATGCATTTTAACAAGTGTCGCAGATGACTCCATTGCACTCTAAACTTTGAGAGCCATCCCTGAGTTTGTCAGGTTAGGCTAAGCTTATGCTAGGGTAACAACACCCAAGCCTCAGTGGCTTAACACCGTAAAGGTTTATTTCTAGCACACAATAAATGTCCATGTGTTGGTGAAGGCCAGGGGTGAGGGGTTCTTTGCTTCCTATAGTCTGTCAGGGACACCAGCTGAAGGAGGCTTCACAACCTGGAACATTGCTGGTCACTGTGACAAGGGGACAGTGTCATAGAGATCTGTCACCCACTCTTGTACAGTAACCTCAGAAGTAACATAAGTCACTGCTGTGCACAGCTGATTGCCTGGAACTAGTCATGTGGCCTCACCTAATAGCAAGGGGCTGGGGGGCTTTGGGACTAGTAAGTACAGTTATCTGTGTGCCCAGAGGGAGTGTAATCTATAAAGAGAGAAAAAGAAAATATTCATAAGAATTCAAGGGGTGAATGCATCTCTAAAGCACTAAAACAAAAAATTCAAAATTACAACAAGGGGCCAGCCTGGTGGCATAGTGGTTAAGTTGATGCGTACCCCTTCAGTGGCCCAGGGTTTGCCACTTCGGTCCCAGGCGTGGACCTACGCACTGCTCATCAAGCCATGCTGTGGCAGGTGTCCCACATATAAGGTAGAAGATGGGCACAGATGTTAGCTCACGGCCAATCTTCCTCAGCAAAAAGAGGAGTATTGGTGGTGGATGTTAGCTTAGGGATTATATGCCTCAAAAAAAATTTACAAAGACAAAATGACAAGTGTAATATAAGAAAATTAAGTTTCTGGGCCAGCCTCAGTGGCCTAGTGGTTAAGTTCGGCATACTCCACTTCAGTGGCCTGGCTGCAGTTACCGGGCATGGACCTATACCACTTGTCTGTGAGTGGCTGTGCTGTGGCAGTGGCTCACATACAAAAAGAGGAAAATTTGCAGCAGATGTTAGCTCAGGGTGAATCTTCCTCAGCAAAAAAAAAGAAAAAAAAGAAAAAGAAAAAGAAAAGAAAAGAAAATTAAGTTTCTATGAAGCAAAGCAAGAATGAACATGCTCTTTGCTTTTTGTTTTTTCTAAGATGTCATTTCGGGGAATCTTCATGTCTCCAGACCAGTGTTCAAGATTATGGCAGCCTGATGGGTGCTGGTCAGGCTGGATTCTGGCTGGAATGAGGTGAGGGTCCAGGGGCTCACTGTGGCAGTTTTACAAGACAAGATAAATCCATCCCCCTGGCGTCCTGAGGGGTGGTGCTCAGGTAGAATTTGGAAGGCCTCACCCAAGCCACACTCCTCTGCAGGGAGGTCTGACTTTGGTTTCTCTGCTCCAGCCTGCAGCAGGCACCAGACCCTCCTAGGCTGATGGCTGGGCCGTCCTTGACATACTTACCTGGAGGACAGGGACTGTCCCCATCACAGGTCAGAGACCTTTGCCCTTCCCTCCTTTTCCCTTCCTCTTTCGGGAACCTTTTGTAGGGGAGGAGATAAAGCCCCAAGGATTCCTAACTGGAAACACTGGTTGGGACAGACTTTGGGTGAGCAGATGTCCAACCAGGTAAGTTGGGGCTGAAGCAGAAGGGGCTGGTCCTTCTCTCAGAGTCCAGTGAAGTAGCCCCCCAAAATGGGGTTAGACCTCGGACAAGACCTCTCCAGCCCTCTCCCGCCCACCTTTCTCAGATTCCCAGAAGGGCCTCGAATGTGCACAGGCCTGTTTGGGTGGTTCTGCGGTGACTGTAGCTCTGTGTGTGCCTGGTGCATGCTTCTGCTGTCTGCGTCAGCCCAGGCCCAGAGGCACAGGAGACCCCAGGGAAAGGGAGCTTGCAAAGGCACGCGGTCCTGCAGCTCAGGAGAAAAGGGGTTTCACCTCCTGTGTGAACATCCCTGTGCACTGCAGGCCCAGCCCACGAATTGGGAGCCAGGACAGTCAAGCTGTGAGCTGGTGTGAAGATGCTTTTGAAGGCATTGATGGTGGAGGGTCAGTGGCATCCAGAGCCTGGTTCTCTGGGCCCCTCGCCACCTCCCTGCCTAGGCAGAAGGCTGGTATCTCAGTCACATGTCCCAGAAGTGACTTGCCTGGCCAACTCCAGAGCAGAATGCATTGAGGGCCCTGGACTCTGGAGAGAGCCCTCTGCTAACCAGGATGCCCTGGCTCTGAGGGGACACTGCATGAGAGTGGGAGGCCCTGTGGTGAGGCAGCGTAGAGGGATCAAGTTCAGG
>NW_025797214.1:0-11399 GCF_021613505.1 Equus quagga | reverse complement strand
CCTGAACTTGATCCCTCTACGCTGCCTCACCACAGGGCCTCCCACTCTCATGCAGTGTCCCCTCAGAGCCAGGGCATCCTGGTTAGCAGAGGGCTCTCTCCAGAGTCCAGGGCCCTCAATGCATTCTGCTCTGGAGTTGGCCAGGCAAGTCACTTCTGGGACATGTGACTGAGATACCAGCCTTCTGCCTAGGCAGGGAGGTGGCGAGGGGCCCAGAGAACCAGGCTCTGGATGCCACTGACCCTCCACCATCAATGCCTTCAAAAGCATCTTCACACCAGCTCACAGCTTGACTGTCCTGGCTCCCAATTCGTGGGCTGGGCCTGCAGTGCACAGGGATGTTCACACAGGAGGTGAAACCCCTTTTCTCCTGAGCTGCAGGACCGCGTGCCTTTGCAAGCTCCCTTTCCCTGGGGTCTCCTGTGCCTCTGGGCCTGGGCTGACGCAGACAGCAGAAGCATGCACCAGGCACACACAGAGCTACAGTCACCGCAGAACCACCCAAACAGGCCTGTGCACATTCGAGGCCCTTCTGGGAATCTGAGAAAGGTGGGCGGGAGAGGGCTGGAGAGGTCTTGTCCGAGGTCTAACCCCATTTTGGGGGGCTACTTCACTGGACTCTGAGAGAAGGACCAGCCCCTTCTGCTTCAGCCCCAACTTACCTGGTTGGACATCTGCTCACCCAAAGTCTGTCCCAACCAGTGTTTCCAGTTAGGAATCCTTGGGGCTTTATCTCCTCCCCTACAAAAGGTTCCCGAAAGAGGAAGGGAAAAGGAGGGAAGGGCAAAGGTCTCTGACCTGTGATGGGGACAGTCCCTGTCCTCCAGGTAAGTATGTCAAGGACGGCCCAGCCATCAGCCTAGGAGGGTCTGGTGCCTGCTGCAGGCTGGAGCAGAGAAACCAAAGTCAGACCTCCCTGCAGAGGAGTGTGGCTTGGGTGAGGCCTTCCAAATTCTACCTGAGCACCACCCCTCAGGACGCCAGGGGGATGGATTTATCTTGTCTTGTAAAACTGCCACAGTGAGCCCCTGGACCCTCACCTCATTCCAGCCAGAATCCAGCCTGACCAGCACCCATCAGGCTGCCATAATCTTGAACACTGGTCTGGAGACATGAAGATTCCCCGAAATGACATCTTAGAAAAAACAAAAAGCAAAGAGCATGTTCATTCTTGCTTTGCTTCATAGAAACTTAATTTTCTTTTCTTTTCTTTTTCTTTTTCTTTTTTTTCTTTTTTTTTGCTGAGGAAGATTCACCCTGAGCTAACATCTGCTGCAAATTTTCCTCTTTTTGTATGTGAGCCACTGCCACAGCACAGCCACTCACAGACAAGTGGTATAGGTCCATGCCCGGTAACTGCAGCCAGGCCACTGAAGTGGAGTATGCCGAACTTAACCACTAGGCCACTGAGGCTGGCCCAGAAACTTAATTTTCTTATATTACACTTGTCATTTTGTCTTTGTAAATTTTTTTTGAGGCATATAATCCCTAAGCTAACATCCACCACCAATACTCCTCTTTTTGCTGAGGAAGATTGGCCGTGAGCTAACATCTGTGCCCATCTTCTACCTTATATGTGGGACACCTGCCACAGCATGGCTTGATGAGCAGTGCGTAGGTCCACGCCTGGGACCGAAGTGGCAAACCCTGGGCCACTGAAGGGGTACGCATCAACTTAACCACTATGCCACCAGGCTGGCCCCTTGTTGTAATTTTGAATTTTTTGTTTTAGTGCTTTAGAGATGCATTCACCCCTTGAATTCTTATGAATATTTTCTTTTTCTCTCTTTATAGATTACACTCCCTCTGGGCACACAGATAACTGTACTTACTAGTCCCAAAGCCCCCCAGCCCCTTGCTATTAGGTGAGGCCACATGACTAGTTCCAGGCAATCAGCTGTGCACAGCAGTGACTTATGTTACTTCTGAGGTTACTGTACAAGAGTGGGTGACAGATCTCTATGACACTGTCCCCTTGTCACAGTGACCAGCAATGTTCCAGGTTGTGAAGCCTCCTTCAGCTGGTGTCCCTGACAGACTATAGGAAGCAAAGAACCCCTCACCCCTGGCCTTCACCAACACATGGACATTTATTGTGTGCTAGAAATAAACCTTTACGGTGTTAAGCCACTGAGGCTTGGGTGTTGTTACCCTAGCATAAGCTTAGCCTAACCTGACAAACTCAGGGATGGCTCTCAAAGTTTAGAGTGCAATGGAGTCATCTGCGACACTTGTTAAAATGCATATTGTGGGGCCAGCCCATGGCTTAAGTTGGCGTGCTCTGCTGCGGTGGCCCAGGGTTTCCCCGGTTCAAATCCTGAGCACGGACATGGCACCACTCATCAAGCAATGCTGAGGGCGGCATCCCACATGCCACAACTGGAAGGACCCAAAACTAAAAAAAAAATATACAACTATATACCGGGGGGCTTTGGGGAGAAAAAGGAAAAATAAAATCTTTAAAAAAATGCATATTGTATGACAAAAATATAGTGGGGGACAGACACGGATTTGTGATGGTCGGAGAGAACTACTAGACTATCTTATCAACTGATTGACAGGTCCTTTTGAATTTTATAATTTTTCATTTTGTTAACCTTATAATAGTATTTGTTACCCAGGTAATAGATACTCTATTTGGAAAACTGAGAAGGCACAAGAAAAAAGGAAAAATTAAGATAAAAATCCAGAACTCTGTCACCGGAATATTAACCTTCTGACCTTCTGGTGTGTTATCATGGCAGGAATTTTCCTTTGAAAAAAGACCATCTTTTCCCTGAAGGAGAGAAAAGGAAAGAACCCATAGTACTCCTTTCGAGAGAGCTCCATCAGCTCCCCCTAAACACACACACAAGCACGCAGGCGCGCGCGCACGCTAGGCGAGAATGTGGGGAACGCAGTCCTGGAAAAGGATTTGCTTCCACGACTGCCCGACCGCCCCCACCCCCCCCCCCACCCCCACCCCCACCCCTACCCCTGGGGGCCCATCTGCAGGGAACCGGGGTGCTTACCTCTCTTTCGTAACCTTCCACTCGACACGCCCACATCCTCCGCAATAGGAAGCTGGCACCCACGCAGGGGTCCCGCCCACCTCCCCAGCATTCTCTATTGCCCACCATTTTCTGAATCAAAATGGTAGAGGGCGTGGCTGTGGTGTCACAACTGCAGTACAGGACCTGCCGCGGGGGTCGCTTACATTCGCTTCTTTTCCGTGGTTTGCAGGTGGCTCTTGCCTTCACATGCGCTTGCAGGTTACCCGGGCATTTTCCTCCTCCTCTTTCCTTGGGCCAGAAGCCAGCCTGCTTTCGAATAGGGAGCTGGTACCCAAACCTGACCACTGTCCCCTCCCCAGATTCCTCCCCCAAGCCCACCATTTTTTTGCCCCCAAATGGACTGGAGCAGGGGCCGGAAAGGGGTATGGGCAATGCAGTTCTGGACCCGCTTTGCTGTTGACCCTCGCCTTCGGATATCCTCTGCTCTTTCAAACCTCCTCAGATCCGGGACAGGAGGTAGTCTCCTCCTCTGTCTGGTGTCCAGAAGCGCGCCTGCCTGCCTCCAGGGTAATCAGGAGATGGTGTTCAGGCGGGAAAGAGGGCTCAGACTACACAGTGACTTAAATTCACGTCTGCCTTTTGTCCAGTGAGGCCTCTGTTAACAGTGAGCTAGGGTCCCCAAATTAACCCTCCGAATGGCACCGCAGCAGGAGCCGGGTCGACGCTCCCCACCCCCCTCCACAACTTGACACTGCTAATCTTTTCAGTCTGCGCCAGAAGCATGAAAAGTGTATCATATCCCTGGAATTTCTATTTGCCCTTCTCAGATTATCATGGAGGATCAGTCCCTTGGGGTTAATCGACCATGTCTGTTTTTCTCGCCCGCCGGCTAGACTCTCCACCTCCCCTCCCCCAAGACCCGAAGGTCTACCATTTCTCTTGCAGTTCTGTTCAGGCATGAAATGGGGTTCAGGAAATGAGGCTCAGAGTGAAGAGTCAGAGATTCTTACTAGCTCTTTTAAATTTTTGCCAGTTCTGTTCCTTAAGGTTATTATTATCATTACTGATAGTAATATCAGCCTACATCCTATTTGTCTTTAAAAGATAGAAAAGAGCTATCTATTGTCATTTGAGAAGCAAGAGGTGGATTCAAGAGTATATGTGGGTAAACAATAATCCAGCCACCTGTTATCCCTACTCAGTGATAATACAAATATAGATCCTTTAGGCAGCCACTTTTTTGAAGGTTTGAAATGTACAGAGCAGCTGGAGGCGCCCCTAGTGAGGGGCCCCTGTGGGGGAGGACTTTCCATGAAGTCAGCCTCTGAGGTCACATAATCTCACAGTGCCAAGGACACCTTGGAATTTCAGAGTTTAAAAGCTGGTCACAATGTTCTGGTCTTCAAAATTATTAATTCAACCTCCACAATTGCTCTATTTCCCAGTTCTCTACCACATCCACATCCTTATTAACCCTTTCCAATTGCAACCAAAATTTCCTACTACTTCTTATCATCCCAGGGACACATCTAGGTTGTGGGGCCTGAAATTTACAATTTGAGGGACCCTCTTTAAGATGCAGGCAATTAGATACCAAAGTTAATATTTATTTATAATGAGAAAAGAAATCACAACAAATTACAAAATTTGAACAGCTGACATATACAAAACATCCCAATTTCCATACCAATGACATTTTTATTAACTGTCTGGCACACCTCTATGATTTTTGGCTACAAACTCTTTGATCCTCTCTTCATATGGCATTTTTTAAATATCATTTTTCCTAGAGAAAAATGTAAAGGTAATTTAACCTTTCCTTTGCATGATTAATCAGTTTGTTATTATTACTACTGATAAAAATTCCAGCATTGCAACTCATTGGTGATGGGTAAATTTTTAGTATTGTCAAATTTGAGTAAACTGCTGTCAACCTCTGTCAAGTTTCTTTCTTTTTTTTTTTTAAGATTGGCACCTGAGCTAACATCTGTTGCCAATCTTCTTTTTGTTTCCTTCTTCTTCTTCCTCTCCCCAAAGCCCTCCAGTACTTAGTTGTATATTCTAGTTGTAGGTCCTTCTAGTTGTGCTGTGTGGGATGTCGCCTCAGCATGGCCTGATGAGCAGTGCCATGTCCGTGCCCAGGATTCAAACCAGTGAAACCCCAGGCCGCCGAAGTGGAGCGCAGGAACTTAACCACTGGGCCACGGGGCCAGCCCCTCAAGTTTCTTTCTTATGTGGGCTTAAGATTTAAGTTATCCTGTGCAGATTCATATCTTAAATATTCTTTTTTATTTTTTTTGAGGAAGATTAGCCCTGAGCTAACTGCTGCCAATCCTCTTTTTGCTGAGGAAGGCTGGCCCTTAGCTAACATCCATGCCCATCTTCCTCTACTTTATATGTGGGACACCTGCCACAGCATGGCTTGACAAGCAGTGAATACGTTCACACCCGGGATCCGAACCAGCAAACCCCGGGCCGCCAAAGTGGAACGTGCACACTTAACCACTGTGCCACTTGGCCGGCCCCTTAAATATTCTTAATAATGACACTCACAAACCAGTGTGATGTCAATGTTCTGAAGGTGAGCAGAATTTGCCACCCCCAAATATGCCTCTTGGGCACAAGGATTATTTTAGGCTGATTATTTTTAAGAAACAGCAGACATAGAAACTCAGAAAACCAGAAGTTACCCTTTCTAGGAGACAATTACATTTATACAGGAAATCTCCAGTTGTAAGCGTGTCTCCCTCTCTGTACTGTACCAGGGAGAGAAAGTTGACTCTAAATCTCTAGCAACTCCTATCAATGGGGAGGCAAGGACTTAAATCTGCATGACACCCTTCCCCTTGGTGACTGTGCTTTGCCTGAAAACCTCCCATAACTTCCCCCACCAATATCTTTTGTCTTTAGCTGGAGATGGTATTTAAGGTGGTGGCTTGGGCCATTTCAGGCAGTTACTCAGTTTTCCTGGGTCTCTCCCATGTATACAGGAGGTATACATGGTATTAAACTTGTTTGTTTTTCTCTTGTTAATCTGTCTTTTATTATAGGGAGTTCTCAGCCAAGAACCTAGAAGGGTAGAGGGAAAATTATTTCTCCTCCCCCACCGTCCTCATTGTAGTAGTGATTTTGAGTTTCATGGTGTCTTAGTCAATGTCAGTATTTCATGCCAAATCACCAAGAAATTAACATGAACCTGTGTAGATGTGACTGGGCAAAGCCACAGGCATGGCTGGTGTAGCAAAGACCAGGAGTCCATTTTTGATAAATCATATTGTACTTATAGGGCAGTAATGGGAGCCAACACTAAAAAAGTATCTTGGAATCAGGTAATGAAGTGGGAAATAGTATCAAACGCTGGCAAGTGGCTGATGTTAAACCATCGTGCTTTTAGTTTGAGCTATAGAATTTGTCCATGGTTCACTAAGCATCTGAAAGGCAAGTATAGTATTAGGCTCATTAGCATTAGAGTCAGGCAACCGTGGTTTGAATCCTAGAGCTTCTACTCATTACCCTGTGAAATCTTACTAGTAATTACAGTCATGCACTGCATAACAAAGTTTCAGGACAGACCACATATACGACCGTGGTCCCATAAGGTTAGTACCATATAGCCTAGGTGTGTAGTAGGCTATACCATCTAGGTTTGTTTAAGTGCACTCTAAGATGTTCACATGACAAAATCACCTAATGAGGCATTTCTCAGACCATGTCCCCATTATTAAGCCACACATGACTGTACCTAATTATACATGGAAGGGACTGAGGAACACATGAATAAATTATCCAATTAATCTGAAACTAAATGTAATTCCAAGTCAACTTCTCCTTAGCTTGATCCCAAACATGCCCGCTTCCATCTCACCACCAACATGAGGGGAAGTCAGAGTGGGAAAAGAGAGTCTTAAATTGTGGTCAATATTCTTGCTTTTGCTAACTTTTACAGAAATATATGAGATATAGTATGGCCCCTGTATTAGTTTTCTATTGCCATGTAACAAAATACAAAACTTAGCTGCTTAAAATAACACCCATTTATTTGGCTCACAGTTCGGTAAGTCAGAAGTCCAGGCATGTTGTGACTGAGTTCTCCGCTCAGGATTTCATAAGGCTGAAATCAAAGTGTGAGCCA
Organism: Equus quagga; assembly: GCF_021613505.1. Lineage (NCBI taxonomy): Eukaryota > Metazoa > Chordata > Mammalia > Perissodactyla > Equidae > Equus > Equus quagga. The sequence continues at coordinate 4,274 of NW_025797214.1, read as the reverse complement.
GGCTGCATTCTCATCTGGAACTTTGAGTGCTTTTCCAAGCTTTCATGTACGGAATTGAAAAAAGACGGAGTCTCTCATATTAAGGCACTAAAATGGAGCCAGGCAGAAGAGGAGAAGGACAAATTCCTCCTTCAGGATGAACTCTTGAACTCATTAGATGCCTGAAATGCATCTGCAAGTCTTCTCAAGGAAGATAAGATTATCGAGATACAGACCTCATTCCTGTCAAGGTCATCTTCTACATTCCTAGGTTTTAATGGCTTGTGTCAGCTGACCCTCACCCCATGACTACCTTGGGCCTGGAATTTGTTAAAAGACATTCCTCCCCGCCCCCGCTTTTTTTTTTATTTTTTGCCTTCATTAGCCACGACTGTAAAACCTTCCCTCTCCGTTCAACAGCCAGAACACAACTGGAACACAGATTCAATGTTGAATCAATGTTGAATCTGTGTTCCAGGGTTGCAGTTCTAATAAACCCCAAGTAAACTTCTTTTTCTTTAAGCCTATCAGAGTCTACCTCATAATTGGTCGAATACAGTTGTGGCAGAATTCAGTGCCTTGTGGTTGTAGGATTGAAGTCCTACTTTCCTCTTGGCCATCAGCGGGGGGCCATTCTTAGCTCAGATGCCACCCACATTCCTTGCCACATGGCCTCTCTATCTTCAAAGTCAAAGTGGAAAATTTCCTTCACATTGAACCCCTTTCCTATTTCAAATCTCTCTGACTTAAGGAAAGGCCATCTCTTTAAGGACTCATCCTGTTAGGTCAGGCCCACTTAGTAACGGCCCTTTTGATTAACTCAATGACTTGAGATCTTGATTGCATCTGCAAAATCCCTTTTGCCGTATACCTAACATAATCGTGGGAGCGATATCTCATTATATTCACAGGTTCCATCTACAGTCAGGAAGAGGGAATTACACAGTGTGAAGGTCATTGGGGACCATCTTAGAATTTTGCTTACCATGACCCTTTCTAGAGGCCTCAGATGGTGCCCATACAAATCAAGGGGCCATGAAGATTAAGATTCTTTAGCTTCAAGGTGAATTCACCTCTGCACTACCTTGACCCTTTCAGTTTTTCACTTCACCCATACAACTGTATTCTGCTAATGGGCCCACAAAGCTCACTCGTCCATAATTATGGATTAGTTACTGCTTACAGTTCTAACAGAAGTTACAAGCTGAATTGACCAACATTCTTTTTGCTGCTAAGATTTTCAGCATTTACCTAAATTTGGGGTGATTTACATCTTGGGCATGCAATGAAAGGCGGTCATGGTTTCTTGTATATCCACCAGGGTATGTTAGGTTGAGGCTGGTTAGGTTGGGGAAGACACAAAAACCAACCACAAGGAAATGGTACTTGTCCTCTAAAGACATTTGGAAACTTCCTCATTACTGTGCCTGCTACGTGCCCCACATGGGGGCAGTTGTTTTGTATAGGCCAGCGGACTATCCCATGTGCTCCCTCACCAGTTTGTGAAGTAGGGATTATTAGCAGATCAGCAGAAACTTGGAGAAGATAATGTCCAGTGTGGACTGGAGTTATTAGAGAAAAATTCAAAGAATAAGTAAATGACCAAATTAATCTACCTTATTTCCTAATTTCATCTTGCCATTCTCCTGCCCAAAGGCTCTGGATGGTAACCGCACAATCCACTAAATAATCTTAGATTCCCTATCCTAACAGGGCACTTCAGGATCCAACTTGAGTTGCATTCTCTAAGCTTTGCCAACTATTTTTCCTCTGCTCCAGCTAAAAGGGATCCCCAATCAGTGTGACCCAAATATGCTTTTACTTACCCACTCTGTGCTCTTGCTATGCCATTCTCCTAGAATGAGTAATTCCCCCAGACCTGGTACTATAAAGGAATAAGAACAGATAATATAAAGGAATGTATATCTCATGAAGGAATTGCTCCTTAGGATGTTTCAGGAACATAAAAATAGACCATAGGTGCTGAGAGCAGTAAGTAGCCAGTCTTAGGACAGCAAAGGCTTCACACCACCATTCCATTTGAAGAGAACCAGAGAGTTTAACTCAGGCTAGTGACAAAGGGATTCTATCAGAGCACTCTGGACCATTGATTGGTTTGTAGTCTACACCTGACTTCATCACTTTTCATGGTACATGCAAGATCTCCTTCACTTTGAACACATTTAATCTCTTTTTCCATCCTTCCTCGTGCCTCCGCTTATACTATATTCCTTTCCATGCACTCTTTGAATAAATATCCTACAACTTGTCTTCTGCCAAACTGAGCATAGGTAGAACTATTCTCCTCTCAGTGAAGTGGATCACGGCCAGCCCTGTCCACAAAAAAGCCCCTAAGTTGACATGCATTGAAAGCTCCCTCCCTGAAGAGCAAATGCAGAAGCGAGGCACTGCCGGCGCCGCCACAGAAAGAAAGTCAAGGCCTGGAGCCTGGACACTAGGCCTTTGAAGTGGTTCACTGAGTAGCAGATGTATCGCCTTGGAGGTTAGTCCAAAGTTCTTTCTGACACCTGACAGGACTGGAAGTTTAAAAAGCAGTGAACTCACAGTTCTGTGCTCCTCTGACTTGGTGAGCATCTCACCTTACACAGGCTGCCAAGACCACTGAGCTTTGACCACACCATAGTGACAGACAAGACACAGAATAGATTTTCGGCATTCAACCACTTGCACTACCATCTCTTCTATATCCTTTGCATGGTATATTTGCTACTTTAGTAGTAACCAATCTAACGCCACGTTGAACCAAGTTCACATTGTCATTCTCACGTATGTCTGAATTCAGACCAGAATGAAAATTTATAAATATGTATTTGCGAGTGCTACAAAGACACAATTTTATAAATCTTCTTTTGACTTCATTTATAGATGAGAAAGTAGAGACAGAGAAAGATTAAATATGTTGCTAATTTCATCTAGCAAGCAAGAAAAGAGATCAGCTTTGGAACATATGTCTGTGGACTCCCAGCTATTCTTACTAGATTCCTTGACTAGTCTATATAATTCAGGAGGGACTTGCTACCTGCATCTCACCTTCCAGAGCTTTTCATAAGGTTGCAGGGGTCTTCCCTTGGTGAAAGCTGCTCACAGAGAAGTGGGCTCCAGCTGCATTTACCGCAGCGGCAGCCTGGTGGGCAGCACAGGCCTTTGCAGGTAGCAGGAGCTGAAGGTATCAGGAGGCAGGCAGGGCAGCCAAGCAGGCACAGGCAAGGGGGGAGGCAGTCAGCCCCTGGCAGCTGCTGCCATGACAACAATCTCCAGGGGTGAGGCCTTTCTCTGGAGGATCTGAGGAAGCCCAGGGTGGGGCTCTGGTTCAGGGATTCCTGGTCCCTGGTGAGGCTGCACTTCTGTGGCAGAACAGAGCCCCCTCCGTCTGAGCCCTCTACAACACAGACTGCAGAGGGCTGGTTTCCCTCTGCAGGGCCTGCCTGCTTGTCATTGAGGAGGCCTGCCCTCCCCGGTCCAGAGGTTCCCCCTGCTGCTGTGGCCTCTGCATTCTTTCCTAATGACACCCATGGCAGTGCTTTGGTCTCAGGACTTGCTGCTGTGTGCTGCAGCAGGCCCTGTCCAGCCTGTGGGGCTCTCTGGCTCTCCTCTCCTCACCCCTCTGCCCCAGGGGAATTAGCCACGTGGGAAATACAATGATAAGAGCCTCCTCCTTTCTGCTTCTGGTCTCACACTAGCTGGGTCTAGACACACACACACACACACACACACACACACACACACACACACACACACCCTATACATGCCCAGAGAAACAAGGAAGGGGCTCTGAGGAATGGGGGGAGGGGGGTGGACAGCAGCTCAGGCTGCTGGCAAACACTGAGGGACAGGGAAGGCAGGTCCAACCTTGACCCAAAGGAAGGCAGTCCCAGGCTCTGTGCTGGGCAGGACTCAAGCTGTCACTCACTCACTGGAGGGCTCTGGAGGCCTGGAGGCCTTCTACCCCTCTCCTTGCCTCTGTTTGTCCGCCTTCTTCTCCCTGACAGGTGGGGGGAAGGGCTGTGGAAGAACCATGAATGAAGTCCTTCCGGCTCTGGGATGCTATGACTCCACGCTGCCCACCTCAGTGAGCAGGGGCTTCTCTGAGGAACACCATTTGGCCTGAGCGGGGACTCTCCAGACTGTGGCTGCTGCTGCTTTTCTCAGAATCCAGACGAGCTCAGAGCACAGAACTCATCCTGGGCTGGGCTTCCCTGTGGGGCTCCAGCGCACTCACAGCCTTACTCTTGGCCTCAGGGACTCTCAAAAGGGCCCAGAACAACCCCAGTCTC
>NW_025797213.1:0-4249 GCF_021613505.1 Equus quagga | reverse complement strand
GAAAACTATTTGTGGATCATCAGGAATCTGGTCCAGCACTAGTCCAAAGTGTCAAGGTGAGTAAGTTTTAAAGATAGAGCTGATGGACGAGCAGATGGTGGGGAAAGATTTGGCTAAATGTATGTGGCTTAAAACTATGTTTTTATACATTAATTTACTATAATGTCCTTGGTTATTCTTGCCTCTTCCTTCAATGACAGCTATTTCTTTTGTCCAGTCACTTCTCAATTCCTCCCTTTACATCTAAACTCACTCCTCCTGTAAGGTCTAGTCTCTTAACATCTAAACTCACTGTCTCTATTGACTTATTTCTCATCCTTTCTTTTGTTCCACTACGATCTCACTTCTCTGTTAGTGCATTAAAGTTTCTCTACAAAGGTCGCCAATGACCACCTGATTCCCAAAGTAGAGGAAACTGTCAATAAATACAACTGCAGGGGCCCGCCCACGTGGCTGAGTGGTTATGCTTGCATGCTCTACCTTGGTGGCCCAGGGTTTGACAGTTCAGATCCTGGGCGTGGACCTACGAATTGCTCATCAAGCCATGCTGTGGCAGCATCCCACATAGAAGAACTAGAATGACGTACAACTAGGATATACAACTATGCACTGGGGCTGTGGGTAAAAAAAAAAAGAGGAAGATTGCAACAGATATTAGCTCAAGGCCAATCAACTTCAAAAAGGAAAAAATAATAATTACATCTGCATCTGTGACGTGGGGTACTGTGGGCCCCTGTGTCAGTTTGGTGAGTCCCTTTTCTTTCCTTTTTTCTTCCTACACAAAGTTACAGGGCTTATTGTAGCTTATGGAGGTCAGCTGGGGCAAAATGATAACAGCCATTCTGAGAAATGAGAAGTTTTGATCAGAAGGCTATGCTTGCACAATATTGTTACTTTTCCGTAAAGATTTCATAAGTCAGCATGAAGTTTCAATTCACTTCTAGACATGTCTTTTTGAGTGCCACAAAGAAGACAGCACTGAGATAAAAGCTTTAAGGATTACAATAATGAACCAGGCATGGTGGGTTCCCACTCTTAAGAAACTCATAATCTAATGAGCTTGATGGATTCATTAGAATTCTAAAGTCTGGAAGAACTATACAGTTTATTGTTGGGGGGTGAATTACCAAGAAAGTAATCTTTCTTTTTATGTAATCCTCAAAGGGATTACAGGGCAAGGCCAAAAAGAAAAGTTCACATAATAATACACAGTATATGTCAGAGATATATAATAATAAATCCAACACATTTATTTGGGTTGGGTATTTCAGGGGAAACAAAGACAAATCTAGTATAGATTCTGCCCTTAAAGGATTTACAACTAACTAGTGGAAATTATATATTCTCATAATTTAGTTTGATGGAAAGCAAGGTATGCTGGGGTGAACTTGTGGAGACCAGAAATTGCTTAACAAAGCAATCTGACCTTTAATTGACAAGGGGAGGCCACGTGGTATCTTGACACTTGTATTTAGGGCAGTGCATAAGACGGATTGGAGAGCAAAGAGAGAAGATGGAGAGAATCATCGGGAGTCTATTGAAATCGTTCAGAGTCATGGTGGTATGAACAGAAAGGAAAGAATACATAGATTCAAAGACAAGGAGTCTTTGACCCAGTCAACTCACTGCTGAAAGAAATGTCAAATCCTTTGAGTAATATTGTTTGAGTTTCAGAACTCTGTTTGAAGTATCTCATGCATAAAATAGAACATTATAAGAAGAAAAAGAAAGCAACGTTGTAATGAATAGATGGAGAATTACAGCCAAAATAAATTTAAATGTTAACCAACTGGAATAGATCTAACTCATTTCACTTGATTCCTGACCATGATTCCTCCCCAATACTTAACCCTCGCTCCATTCCTAAATTGTATTTTATTTATTTATTTTTTGGTAGGGAAGATTGTCCCTGAGCTAACGTCTGTGCCCATATTCCTAATTTTGTACGTGCAATGCCACCACTGCATGGCTTGATGAGTGGGGTAGGTCTGGGCTCGGATCCAAACCCACGAACTCCAGGCTGCCAGTGCTGAGAGCACTGAACTTAACCACTATACCACCGGTCTGGCCCTCTCATTCGTAAATTTTATTTTTAAATTCCTCTATCATTGGCATGCTCACTTCACTCCTTTTGAACATTTTACTCTTTTTGTCTTGGCTTCCATCTTATCACTCTTTCCTGCTATTCTTTCTCCTGTGATCAATTCTCCTCTGGTTTCCTCATAGGCACTTATCCAAGCCCAGAAACTATTGTCAGTTCTCACCTTCTATCTTCCGTTCATTGCTCTTCGGACTCTACACGGCCCCTCTGATCAAATGTACAAATTTTTGTGGATTCATAAACCTATGTGAGCTTTGGACTGACAAATCTGCTTCCAATCCTGTACTCCAAATATGCCAAGCATATCCTTTGGGATGCCCAAAAGACTGTAAAATCAGTTGTCCCCAGCCCACTTTCCTTTTTTATTCCTTATTTCAGTATGTTGTAACACTACTCATATGGGTACTCTGGTATGAAATTCTCTCATCTCCCCCTGCATTTACGTAAAGTAACACACTACTCATGTTTGCAACTTACTATCTCCCCAATTTGTCTCCTACTTGTCAACTCTATTACCATTGCCCTTATTATCTTTCTCCCAGATTATTGCAGCAATTTCTTAGCTGAGCTCCATGACTTTAAATTAGCTCCCTTCAAATGTATTGTTCATACTACAGGCAGGCTGATCAATCAAAAACTATCAAGCAAACATCACACTCTTTTATTTCTACCCATCATTTGCCCTAAAGGATGAAATTTAATCTCCTCAAGTCCTAGAGTAATGCTTGATATATAGTTGGCACTCATTAAATCAATGAAAAAAAATAAAAGCATTTTGTCTTAGCTCCTTTCTCCCTAATCTCATCTCACATCATCCCCTGCCTCTTCTTTCCTTCTAGTAACATAAAAACGCTTGGAGTTTTTACCATCTGTGCTTTGTATCCCATTAACTTGCTCATGGCTCTCTCTCAGTTTGCACATGGTTATCACACCTGTTCATTTTTAAGACATAGTTCAGGGACTATTACTTTCAGGAGGCTTTCTTTGGACCCCAAGACAGGCTAAGTGTCCCTATTCTCTGTTCCAATAGCTCCACATAGTTCTTTATTTATTCCACATTCGTTGAAGTCATCTACTTACTTGCCTGTATCTTCTGGTAACTGACAGTAGTTTGAGATCAGTAAGTATCTTATTTATTATTGCATCTGTAAGATTGAGACTATGCCTGGAATATATTAGGCACTTGCTTGTCAGTGTGGATTAAATTAGACAAAATAATTTACTGTAATTTGGACTTATACTGTGTATGTAAATATGAAAATTCTTCTAGTTCCATCAGTCCATTCTACATTGAAATCCCATGATAAGATCACAACAATGGCTCAAATGTGGTAAGGAATAAGACTTGAGAGTTGCAATATTTGCTAAAATGGCATGGCTGGGCTTAAAATGTGAAGACTGATTTCCAAGAATTTTCTAGGTTTTTTGTTTGGTGAGGAAGATTCACCCTCAGCTAACATCTATTGCCAACCCTCCTCTCTTTTTGCTTGAGGAAGATCAGCACTGAGCTAATATTTGTGCTCATCTTCCTCTATTTTTTGTATGTGGGACGCCTCTAGAGCATGGCTGATGAGTGGAGTAGGCCCATGCCTGGGACCGCAACTCTGGAAGCCGGGCCGCCGCAGCAGAGCACGCAGAACGTTAAGCACTCAGCCATGGGGCATGCCTCTGATTTACAAGTTTTAATTTCATCTACTACATTAGCATTTAGAGCAGGGAAATAGATACAGTTTTTGGAGAGGGCTGCCAAAATCAAAAGAACTGAAATTCTGGAACTGAGCCAGACAGTGTGAAGACAGAATTGAGGCTAAGGTGTTTCCCGAATGTTTTATCTTCTCTTCTGGTAAAGAAGACTAATTATGGACACCCACTCTTTCTCCGATCTCCTACTTCCAACACTTTAGTATGCTCAGCTGTTCTGATGTGACAGTTATTTCTAAACTGAGCAGGTCATTCCCACTTAACCTAGCCAGATGTAAAAATTCTCTCCCAAGATAACACTAAAGATAAGAAGAAGACTAGCTGATGTTTAATTAAGACTTCCTATGAGCCAGGCTATGTTCTAAGTCCTTGACTTGCATTAAATCATTCAATTCCCACACCAACTGTAGGAAGTCAATGCAATTATCATTTTTCCTCTTTTAGAGA
>NW_025797212.1:0-4249 GCF_021613505.1 Equus quagga | reverse complement strand
TCTCTAAAAGAGGAAAAATGATAATTGCATTGACTTCCTACAGTTGGTGTGGGAATTGAATGATTTAATGCAAGTCAAGGACTTAGAACATAGCCTGGCTCATAGGAAGTCTTAATTAAACATCAGCTAGTCTTCTTCTTATCTTTAGTGTTATCTTGGGAGAGAATTTTTACATCTGGCTAGGTTAAGTGGGAATGACCTGCTCAGTTTAGAAATAACTGTCACATCAGAACAGCTGAGCATACTAAAGTGTTGGAAGTAGGAGATCGGAGAAAGAGTGGGTGTCCATAATTAGTCTTCTTTACCAGAAGAGAAGATAAAACATTCGGGAAACACCTTAGCCTCAATTCTGTCTTCACACTGTCTGGCTCAGTTCCAGAATTTCAGTTCTTTTGATTTTGGCAGCCCTCTCCAAAAACTGTATCTATTTCCCTGCTCTAAATGCTAATGTAGTAGATGAAATTAAAACTTGTAAATCAGAGGCATGCCCCATGGCTGAGTGCTTAACGTTCTGCGTGCTCTGCTGCGGCGGCCCGGCTTCCAGAGTTGCGGTCCCAGGCATGGGCCTACTCCACTCATCAGCCATGCTCTAGAGGCGTCCCACATACAAAAAATAGAGGAAGATGAGCACAAATATTAGCTCAGTGCTGATCTTCCTCAAGCAAAAAGAGAGGAGGGTTGGCAATAGATGTTAGCTGAGGGTGAATCTTCCTCACCAAACAAAAAACCTAGAAAATTCTTGGAAATCAGTCTTCACATTTTAAGCCCAGCCATGCCATTTTAGCAAATATTGCAACTCTCAAGTCTTATTCCTTACCACATTTGAGCCATTGTTGTGATCTTATCATGGGATTTCAATGTAGAATGGACTGATGGAACTAGAAGAATTTTCATATTTACATACACAGTATAAGTCCAAATTACAGTAAATTATTTTGTCTAATTTAATCCACACTGACAAGCAAGTGCCTAATATATTCCAGGCATAGTCTCAATCTTACAGATGCAATAATAAATAAGATACTTACTGATCTCAAACTACTGTCAGTTACCAGAAGATACAGGCAAGTAAGTAGATGACTTCAACGAATGTGGAATAAATAAAGAACTATGTGGAGCTATTGGAACAGAGAATAGGGACACTTAGCCTGTCTTGGGGTCCAAAGAAAGCCTCCTGAAAGTAATAGTCCCTGAACTATGTCTTAAAAATGAACAGGTGTGATAACCATGTGCAAACTGAGAGAGAGCCATGAGCAAGTTAATGGGATACAAAGCACAGATGGTAAAAACTCCAAGCGTTTTTATGTTACTAGAAGGAAAGAAGAGGCAGGGGATGATGTGAGATGAGATTAGGGAGAAAGGAGCTAAGACAAAATGCTTTTATTTTTTTTCATTGATTTAATGAGTGCCAACTATATATCAAGCATTACTCTAGGACTTGAGGAGATTAAATTTCATCCTTTAGGGCAAATGATGGGTAGAAATAAAAGAGTGTGATGTTTGCTTGATAGTTTTTGATTGATCAGCCTGCCTGTAGTATGAACAATACATTTGAAGGGAGCTAATTTAAAGTCATGGAGCTCAGCTAAGAAATTGCTGCAATAATCTGGGAGAAAGATAATAAGGGCAATGGTAATAGAGTTGACAAGTAGGAGACAAATTGGGGAGATAGTAAGTTGCAAACATGAGTAGTGTGTTACTTTACGTAAATGCAGGGGGAGATGAGAGAATTTCATACCAGAGTACCCATATGAGTAGTGTTACAACATACTGAAATAAGGAATAAAAAAGGAAAGTGGGCTGGGGACAACTGATTTTACAGTCTTTTGGGCATCCCAAAGGATATGCTTGGCATATTTGGAGTACAGGATTGGAAGCAGATTTGTCAGTCCAAAGCTCACATAGGTTTATGAATCCACAAAAATTTGTACATTTGATCAGAGGGGCCGTGTAGAGTCCGAAGAGCAATGAACGGAAGATAGAAGGTGAGAACTGACAATAGTTTCTGGGCTTGGATAAGTGCCTATGAGGAAACCAGAGGAGAATTGATCACAGGAGAAAGAATAGCAGGAAAGAGTGATAAGATGGAAGCCAAGACAAAAAGAGTAAAATGTTCAAAAGGAGTGAAGTGAGCATGCCAATGATAGAGGAATTTAAAAATAAAATTTACGAATGAGAGGGCCAGACCGGTGGTATAGTGGTTAAGTTCAGTGCTCTCAGCACTGGCAGCCTGGAGTTCGTGGGTTTGGATCCGAGCCCAGACCTACCCCACTCATCAAGCCATGCAGTGGTGGCATTGCACGTACAAAATTAGGAATATGGGCACAGACGTTAGCTCAGGGACAATCTTCCCTACCAAAAAATAAATAAATAAAATACAATTTAGGAATGGAGCGAGGGTTAAGTATTGGGGAGGAATCATGGTCAGGAATCAAGTGAAATGAGTTAGATCTATTCCAGTTGGTTAACATTTAAATTTATTTTGGCTGTAATTCTCCATCTATTCATTACAACGTTGCTTTCTTTTTCTTCTTATAATGTTCTATTTTATGCATGAGATACTTCAAACAGAGTTCTGAAACTCAAACAATATTACTCAAAGGATTTGACATTTCTTTCAGCAGTGAGTTGACTGGGTCAAAGACTCCTTGTCTTTGAATCTATGTATTCTTTCCTTTCTGTTCATACCACCATGACTCTGAACGATTTCAATAGACTCCCGATGATTCTCTCCATCTTCTCTCTTTGCTCTCCAATCCGTCTTATGCACTGCCCTAAATACAAGTGTCAAGATACCACGTGGCCTCCCCTTGTCAATTAAAGGTCAGATTGCTTTGTTAAGCAATTTCTGGTCTCCACAAGTTCACCCCAGCATACCTTGCTTTCCATCAAACTAAATTATGAGAATATATAATTTCCACTAGTTAGTTGTAAATCCTTTAAGGGCAGAATCTATACTAGATTTGTCTTTGTTTCCCCTGAAATACCCAACCCAAATAAATGTGTTGGATTTATTATTATATATCTCTGACATATACTGTGTATTATTATGTGAACTTTTCTTTTTGGCCTTGCCCTGTAATCCCTTTGAGGATTACATAAAAAGAAAGATTACTTTCTTGGTAATTCACCCCCCAACAATAAACTGTATAGTTCTTCCAGACTTTAGAATTCTAATGAATCCATCAAGCTCATTAGATTATGAGTTTCTTAAGAGTGGGAACCCACCATGCCTGGTTCATTATTGTAATCCTTAAAGCTTTTATCTCAGTGCTGTCTTCTTTGTGGCACTCAAAAAGACATGTCTAGAAGTGAATTGAAACTTCATGCTGACTTATGAAATCTTTACGGAAAAGTAACAATATTGTGCAAGCATAGCCTTCTGATCAAAACTTCTCATTTCTCAGAATGGCTGTTATCATTTTGCCCCAGCTGACCTCCATAAGCTACAATAAGCCCTGTAACTTTGTGTAGGAAGAAAAAAGGAAAGAAAAGGGACTCACCAAACTGACACAGGGGCCCACAGTACCCCACGTCACAGATGCAGATGTAATTATTATTTTTTCCTTTTTGAAGTTGATTGGCCTTGAGCTAATATCTGTTGCAATCTTCCTCTTTTTTTTTTTACCCACAGCCCCAGTGCATAGTTGTATATCCTAGTTGTACGTCATTCTAGTTCTTCTATGTGGGATGCTGCCACAGCATGGCTTGATGAGCAATTCGTAGGTCCACGCCCAGGATCTGAACTGTCAAACCCTGGGCCACCAAGGTAGAGCATGCAAGCATAACCACTCAGCCACGTGGGCGGGCCCCTGCAGTTGTATTTATTGACAGTTTCCTCTACTTTGGGAATCAGGTGGTCATTGGCGACCTTTGTAGAGAAACTTTAATGCACTAACAGAGAAGTGAGATCGTAGTGGAACAAAAGAAAGGATGAGAAATAAGTCAATAGAGACAGTGAGTTTAGATGTTAAGAGACTAGACCTTACAGGAGGAGTGAGTTTAGATGTAAAGGGAGGAATTGAGAAGTGACTGGACAAAAGAAATAGCTGTCATTGAAGGAAGAGGCAAGAATAACCAAGGACATTATAGTAAATTAATGTATAAAAACATAGTTTTAAGCCACATACATTTAGCCAAATCTTTCCCCACCATCTGCTCGTCCATCAGCTCTATCTTTAAAACTTACTCACCTTGACACTTTGGACTAGTGCTGGACCAGATTCCTGATGATCCACAAATAGTTTTC
>NW_025797211.1:0-1210 GCF_021613505.1 Equus quagga | reverse complement strand
TGTTACTAAAATAGGAAAAAACCCACAAACAAAAATAACAACCGAATACCTCTGAAGCCATTTTACAGTATACACATAATTTTCAGCACAACAGCCTGGTTATGCTGTGTTTCTTTTTCTCATTCCCGTGGCATAAATAATCAGGTTTGCTGACCTTCAGGTGCATTTTGGTTGTTCTCTCTTCTTGGTAACACCTATTTTATGTGGTGTTCTGCTTAACACCAACCAGTTTCCTTCTCGGGGCTACAGGTCTTTTTTGATTGTTTTATCTTGTTTATTCTTGAATCATTTTTTACTTTTCCTCTCTAAGAACTCTCAGACTAATAACAACTACTGTAAACACTAAAACACAATCTCTTGGTCTTTTTGTTCGTCTGAAATATGCTGGGTTTCTCTTTTAACTGTCAAGAAGGCTATCTCTATACGAGAGAAAACTTGTGGTGTCTGAACCTGTGAGGTTTTGGTTGCGTGTTCTATATTTATGCTTCTGACTCGCTAGTTTAAGTGGTTTAATTCTCAAAAGAACTATCAAAAATCGTTTATTGAAATCACAGAAGTAAATTGACCAATCTGCTGAATTTTACAAAAGTTGAATGACTTGCCTCAGAAAATTGGGATGTCTTTGAAAACTGCTTAGGTAGACTTCAGAACAGGTAAGGGTGGAAATTCTCTCCATTCACTGAGAATATTCCATCAGAGCTCTTGAGGCAAAGACCACGTGGCGTGGCACTCCCGGCAGAGTTGGGGAGTTACCAGGGCTGGGGCAGCAGCCTGGAGCAGCCAACCCTTCCCTTGTCCCCTCCCTACCACCCCAAGGACTCTCAGTGCTCTGCTGGCTTCACCCCTGACTCACTGCTCTCCACCATTCTCCAGGAAATAAAGTCTGCGAGCATTAGCCGAGGGAATTTTTGAAATTGGAAATATCTAGACTCATGTGGATGGTTCCACAGTTGAATCAGGCCACTTTGGCTAAAACCCGTTGGTGAAGGGAGGGTCTCTGCTCAGAAATACTGTTTTTTTCTTTTTCTTGAAGTGATTCGGTGTGAGCCTCTAACAGCACCTGATTTGGGGACCATGGACTGCAGTCACCCCCTGGCTGACTTCAGCTTTACCTCCACATGCACCTTCAACTGCTCAGAAGGAACTGAGTTAATTGGAGAGAGGAAAACTATTTGTGGATCATCAGGAATCTGGTCCAGCACTAGTCCAA
>NW_025797210.1:0-1210 GCF_021613505.1 Equus quagga | reverse complement strand
TTGGACTAGTGCTGGACCAGATTCCTGATGATCCACAAATAGTTTTCCTCTCTCCAATTAACTCAGTTCCTTCTGAGCAGTTGAAGGTGCATGTGGAGGTAAAGCTGAAGTCAGCCAGGGGGTGACTGCAGTCCATGGTCCCCAAATCAGGTGCTGTTAGAGGCTCACACCGAATCACTTCAAGAAAAAGAAAAAAACAGTATTTCTGAGCAGAGACCCTCCCTTCACCAACGGGTTTTAGCCAAAGTGGCCTGATTCAACTGTGGAACCATCCACATGAGTCTAGATATTTCCAATTTCAAAAATTCCCTCGGCTAATGCTCGCAGACTTTATTTCCTGGAGAATGGTGGAGAGCAGTGAGTCAGGGGTGAAGCCAGCAGAGCACTGAGAGTCCTTGGGGTGGTAGGGAGGGGACAAGGGAAGGGTTGGCTGCTCCAGGCTGCTGCCCCAGCCCTGGTAACTCCCCAACTCTGCCGGGAGTGCCACGCCACGTGGTCTTTGCCTCAAGAGCTCTGATGGAATATTCTCAGTGAATGGAGAGAATTTCCACCCTTACCTGTTCTGAAGTCTACCTAAGCAGTTTTCAAAGACATCCCAATTTTCTGAGGCAAGTCATTCAACTTTTGTAAAATTCAGCAGATTGGTCAATTTACTTCTGTGATTTCAATAAACGATTTTTGATAGTTCTTTTGAGAATTAAACCACTTAAACTAGCGAGTCAGAAGCATAAATATAGAACACGCAACCAAAACCTCACAGGTTCAGACACCACAAGTTTTCTCTCGTATAGAGATAGCCTTCTTGACAGTTAAAAGAGAAACCCAGCATATTTCAGACGAACAAAAAGACCAAGAGATTGTGTTTTAGTGTTTACAGTAGTTGTTATTAGTCTGAGAGTTCTTAGAGAGGAAAAGTAAAAAATGATTCAAGAATAAACAAGATAAAACAATCAAAAAAGACCTGTAGCCCCGAGAAGGAAACTGGTTGGTGTTAAGCAGAACACCACATAAAATAGGTGTTACCAAGAAGAGAGAACAACCAAAATGCACCTGAAGGTCAGCAAACCTGATTATTTATGCCACGGGAATGAGAAAAAGAAACACAGCATAACCAGGCTGTTGTGCTGAAAATTATGTGTATACTGTAAAATGGCTTCAGAGGTATTCGGTTGTTATTTTTGTTTGTGGGTTTTTTCCTATTTTAGTAACA
>NW_025797209.1:0-10673 GCF_021613505.1 Equus quagga | reverse complement strand
AACACAAAGTTGTCTGGCCTGAAGATCTGGCCGAATGGTCCAGACCTGACCGAGTCCATGGTGCCCGGCTCCAGATCCACCAGGATGGCCCGAGGGACGTACTTGTTACCTGTGGGGACAAGAGCCAGACTTAGGGAGTTGGCAAGAGATCACAGACAAGGTTGTGCTCTCTGCGACTCTCACTGCAGAATCCATTAGAGAAAATCCCAGTATCTGAGACAAAAGTGAGAGAAGAGGGGAGCTTTTCTGCTCTGGAAAAACAGAGGTAATAAGCATGCTTAGTCATGGCAAACATGCAGGAGTCTGAAGGAACTATAAAGTGTATTTTTTAGCAGCTGACATTTAAAATGAACGCAAGAAGCACTTCTTCGTCATTTGTGTGTTCCTAGTACATTGTGTCTGCCACATAGCAGTATGGAAAGCAAGGGTGACTGGGCAAAAACATTCAAATAGTCACCAGCGGCTTCGTTGTAGTACACATTGATTCTCTCCAGCTGCAAGTCACTGTCTCCATGGTAACTGCCAGTGGGGTCGATCCCATGCTCATCGCTGATGACCTCCCAAAACTGGAAAGGAAAAGAAGGAATCGCATAATGGCCTGGCCCTCTAGATGTCAGGAAGGATAGCCCTTTTCTTCCTCGTGTCCTTGGAACAGCGGTCGCTGTGGTCAGACTGTTCAGGAGCTCTGGACTACCGGATAGCTGCAGCCCCTGGTGCTCCAGCAGCTGCTGCTGAGGGGCTTGGAAATCCGCAGAGCATCGGCCATGTTATGGCGATTGACTGAAAAGCTGGGAGGGGCACTGAAGTGGGGGCGGGGGGGGGTGGCACAGAGGGTTCCCTTCTAGGCAATGCCAGTGGGTCCTGGGGAGGCTGTCACCCCCAGGCAGGGCTGAAGGTCGCAGTATCCCAGCTGATGGATGGGTCCTGGCAGATCTGAGGACCAGGTGGAACCCGCCCTCTGGCTGCCTTCAGGGATCAATGTCTCCTGGCACAAACCCCACCCAGCCCCCCAAGCAGCATAGTGTTCTGCCAGTGACGTCCACACTGGCCTCCAGCCACTGACCACAGCAGGGGATGGGTGGGGAAGGGTAAGAAGGAGCCTGGGAGCAAGGCTCGGGGCAGTGGATGGAGCTGGCCCTGGTGAGGTTGCAAACTCCATTGTGAATTGGCAGCAGGAAAGGGGGCGGGGAGGTTGGGGTGGGCAATATGGCGGTTCTGAAAGAGACCACGTCCTTGTCCAGGCGCCCGCCCACACCCATGCACCATGCCCGCTCCTGCCTGGCCCACTGCGGTCTGTAGTCACAGCCAACGCGGTCACCTGCTGGCCCGCGACCGGAAGCCAGACTCTGACACTGAACATCTTTACGTCTAGATGGGAAATTATCTAAGGTTCACGTCTTCGAAACCCAACGAGAAGCCTCCATGACATCTGTTACCCAATGACACTGCATTTTTTCATTAAAACCATAGACAAAATATATAAATTGATCTCCACAAGAAGCCACTGGATTAATATGACCATAGCCCCATCCAAATTTCAGAGACTAATACACCCAGGGAAATGCCAACTACGTCCCCCAGAAGGTCCGTGTCCGAAGGAGATTTCAAGGGGCCTCGATGAAAAGCACACACAGCTGCGGCGCCGCGCGCACAGTGGCAGGTTGTGCGGCTTCCTGGGCCCCGCCCGGCAGCCGCGCCAGGAATGCGCCACCCGGCAGGCGGGCCGCCGCCACCTCCCTCCAGTCCTGGCCTGCGCCCTCGGGACCCGCTGCCCCGGCCCGGCCCGGCCCGCACCCTCGGGGCCGTCGCCCCCTCCCCGCGGCGCGCCCACCTTGGCGCCGATCTGGTTGCCGCACTGGCCCGCCTGGATGTGCACGATCTCGCGCATGGTGCCGGCTGCGGAGCGGGTGGAGGCGCTGGCCCTCGGAGCTGTGCGCGAGCGCTGACCGGCCGACTCAGGAGCGCAGAGACCTGCCACCTCCCCCCAGCTCAGCCCTTTATATGACGGGACCCGCCCCCTCCCCCGCCGGCCCGCAGTGACGTAATGGCGGGCGGGACCGCGGGGGGCGGCGCGGCGGGACTGCGGCACCGCGAGGGGGAGCCGGGGCGCGGTGCGAGGTGCGGGGGCGATGCAGCCCAGCGCCCCGCAGCCCGGGTCCCGCCGGCCCGCCCAGCCCCGGCAGTCGGCACGCCCTGCAGGCGCCCTCGCCCCATCCCTGGGTACGGCCCCACCCCTGCCCCGGGTCGGGGGTCTAGCGCTCAGTCGGGCCACTCTGGATTCCCGAAGAGGGCTGGAGCCCGGGGTGCTGGAACCAGGGAGAGGGGCTGCCTCCAAACAGGGTCCTCGGCTCCTGGGGGAGGGCGAGAGGCGTCGAATACCCTTTTGGAGTAGGGAGCCCAGAATTTTCACTGGAGTCCACAGCTGTTCTCTAAGGGTTTCCACGTCCTGGGCACAGTCCTGGACCCCGAGCCTCGTTCTTTCTATTCCGGGTGGGAATTCGCGGCGAGTATAAACGCCAGGAGGAGGTGCAGGGTGAGGAGGACTCGGGGTCCCAGGTGAGAGGGGCTGGGCGGCTGTCTTCAAGGAAAGCAAGAATGGCAGGTTGGGCGGCTTTTCGCTTCTACGTGTGAGGAAGATGGTCGCTTTGGGAGGGGCTCGCAGAAGTCACTCGGCACAGGATGTGTCTCATGTCTGCTTTGGGTCTTGGGTCCTTGTAAAGGCCACTTAAATGTGGAAGATTCTACGTGCATGCATGTGTCAGAATATAATAGCCACGGGTCAGCCCATGTACGTGTGCCTCACACGCATTGTCGCCTAACCCTCACGGCAGCCGTATAGCGCTGCACGGCCCGGTCCAGAGGCCACCGGCCACAGGTAGCTATTGCACGCTTGAAACGTGCGTAGTCGGAGTAGAGACTCGCTTTAAGTGTAAAATACTCATCGAATTTCATGGACCCAGTAAGTTAAAAGAATGTAAAATATTCCATTAGTGCTAATTGTTTATCTATCTCGATTACATATCAAAATAATATTTTGGATATATTTTTGAAATTATATCCAATTTCAAAGTGCTTTTCTATTAACTTTTTAAAATGCCTGCTAGACTAGTAGTGACTACTAGAAAACTTTAGATTACCTATGTGTCTCACGCTGTACTTCCGTGGAACAGCGCTGTTCCAGAGTGAACATTATTACTATCCCAGTCTCACAGCTTGGAGAAGGAGGCTCAGAGTGACTAGCCACAAAGCCGGTAAGTGAGGGCACCCGGATCCCTTCTACAAAGGCAAAGCCCAGATGGATTTTAAAGGCTTGGTCAGGGTGAGGTAAGACCCACCCTTGTTATTCTCAAAGACGATGTGACAGTGGGCTGGGTGAGCAGGGATGTGGGGCCTACTCTTGTTTCCCAGAGCATCCTCCTTTTCCTCTCTGGGGCCAGTTTCTCCAACTATAAAATGATGATAATTATAGGTGCCCAGCAGCCAGCTTTGTGCGTAGGAAATGAGAAGCTCTATATCAAAGCGGATTGAGTTTATGGAGCAAAAACACCGCCATAAAACCCAAGGCAATGCTGTCACTATAGGTATTAGGGCTATTTGCTGTGTTGATAGTGGGCATATATGAGAGGCAGACCAACTGGCCGCTTCATCACCCCTGCTTTAGGAAGCCTGTCCTTCAGGGTCCTCCCAGCACGCAGGCAAGTGCCTGGTGCTGGCTCTCAGGCTGGGGATGGGTCTCCTAGACTCTCTAGTCTCCCCTCCCCATGCTGCTGGGCCTCCACTGCACAGGGAATCCCACTGATTGTGTTCCCGGGTTCCTAGGGCTCGGCGTCCACTTCTCTCAACCCCCTCCCCCAACTCCCACATCTTGGGCTCTTCATGACCAGCTGGAACCTTCCAGAATCTCTCCAGAAGAGCTTCAGTGATGACCGGGTTCCACAAAGATTTATTTTCTGGAGGTGATTGCCTCTTGGCCTTTGTTTTTTCATTCAAATGGAAATTTGGGGTCAAACAGGAGCAGAGGATGAGACCTGGAAGGGATGATACTGGGGACATAGGGACCCTCATAGGTGGGCACTTCCCTGCCTGTGGAAGGCCAGACCACCCTCATGGAATTTGCATACTCTCTTGTGTCCTGATTGGGCTGTTAAGCAAGTGACCTAACTTCTCTCAGCCGCTATTACCATATCTGAAACATGGACATCTGTTCTTATTACGTTGTGAAGAGGACAGTGTCTGTGAACTGAATGTTTGGTGAATGTGCAGTCAGTAAATCAATGACAGCATTGATTACAGCAGGCCCAGGCACCTGAGGACGGCCTGCTCTGTGGATTCTGGCAGCAAATGCTCTTCCCAAGGCTGCCGCCTTCTGCCACCTGATATGCACCCCAGATGCACCCCAGCCTGCTTACTCATTTGCCCGCCTCTCCCTCAGCACCCAGCCCTCCTGTCTGTTAGTATATAATCAGAGACACGCACAGGCAGATTTTAAAATAATGCCTGCCCAACCTACAGTGACTCATCCGAGAGCTGTGAGCTCCTGCTCTCCTCCACCGTGTGCGCACCCAGAACACCACTGCGCCGTCACACAGCAGTGCTGTTCTGCACAGCACCGGTGCAGATAATAGCAGGGGGCAAGGGAGCCCACCAACCCTCCCCTGCCCTGGCGTGGGGGCTTTGGGGAGCTTCGGGGACAAGGTGGTTTCCTCCCCCTCTTTTTTCCTGCTTCAGTGTC
Source organism: Equus quagga (assembly GCF_021613505.1). Classification (NCBI taxonomy): domain Eukaryota; kingdom Metazoa; phylum Chordata; class Mammalia; order Perissodactyla; family Equidae; genus Equus; species Equus quagga. The sequence goes on along the minus strand of NW_025797209.1, from coordinate 5,941 downwards.
TAGAAAGGAGCAGCTCTTCTGGCTGTTGGGCAGCGTGATGGGGGAGGGGAGCCAACATCCTCCTGCCACATGTCATTTCCTGCTTTAGACCTGATGTCACCGACAGTGTTTGAGCCGCCCCTACCCTGAAGGCACCTTGAGTGATGATGACAAAATCCAGACGGGAGAGGGCAGGCGTGGATTCCTGGTAGAAGGCGGCCGTGCCTTTTACAAAAGGCCTCTGCATCCCCCTTCCCTCGGCCTGCCCTTTCTCCCCTCGTGCCTCAGCGAGAGGGCTCCAGTGAGCGCCCTCTGATCATGTGCTGCTGCGAGGTGGGTGACTGCTGGTAACAGATGTCCTCTCTAAAGGGCCAGGCAGGGTCTAGTGGAAATGTGTTTAGCTGGGGTCCTGAAATTTTGAGAACATCAGTTTCCTCTGTAGAATAATGGAAACCCAAGAACCGTCCCAGCAGTGAAATTGTCTGAGTTATTCCGAAACAGTCTCACCTCCTATTTGTTCGTGCCCTCAGAGCAGGCCCGGGGTAAGAGGCACCCCGATTGCTCTCTCCCTCAGAACTCACCTAAAACAGCCCTGCCTGCTCTCCCACTGGGAGTGCACATTTTCAGGCTTTTAATGCAAGCATCTCTTTACAAAGATGGAGGAATTTTGCTTAAAGCATCTAAGATGCTTCCTTTTTTAAAAAGGCTGCCTAATGTATAAACAGTCTCAACCCCAATTTAATTTACCTTGCAAATGTCAGCTCCACCAAAGCTGGTAAATTTTGCACCAGACAATAATAATTTGGAGTAAATATATAGTAGTATTTTTCAGCCACTTTCTGGAATGTTTCATGTCCCAGTATGCAGTATTTTTACTAGAATTGTCAATCTGGATCTTTCAAAATTGAAAAATACGTATGTGTATGTGTGTGTAATATACATATATATTCTTATTGTGGTAAGAATGCATATGTATGTTCTGGTTACAAAATTAAAATATTTAGAAAATACTAAAAAACACAAGCATGTCTTTCCACTCTTCTCTAGATGTATTTTTTCCACTATTCGTGTTTGATGTGTTATCTTCCTTATTTTTCCTTTTCATGGGTTGTTTAGGTGTTTCTGTTTGTTCCTTTTTAACATAATTTCAATTATTTTTGTCTTCCACATCAGGAATAAAGAACTACTCTACTTTCTTATGCCGTGATTTGAATCAGACATAAGCTCACAAATTCTCAGACATCTGTAAACTTCTCCCAACTGCTACCATTTCCCCAGAACCTAGAGTGCTTGGGCCATACCAAATTCTTGAGGAAGCTGCGCTTCGCATGGCCAGGGCTGGCACATGACTGGAGTGGATTTCCCCTCATTCGTTCAGCCCCCTTCCCCACAGTCCCTGAGTGGTTAAGGGCAGGGGCCCTGGACAGAGTGGTTGGCTGTGTGACCTGGGGCAAGTTACTTAACCTCTCTGTGCCTCAACTGCCTCATCTGTAAAGTGGGAATAACAATAGGATGTACCTCCTGGGGTTGTTACAAGGATTAAATGAATTATTGTGTGAAAGTACTTAGAATCCCACCTGACCCATAGTAAGTGGTATATAAATCTTAGCTATCACAGTTGGTATTCCTGTATCCTTCCTTCCTTCCTTCCTTCCTCCCTCCCTCCCTTTCTTCCTTCCTTCCTTCCTTCCTGGGAGTTCTCCATAAATTAGAGCTCAGCTCCAATGCCCTTTCTCTGGGATGCCCCTTCTTTGTGCCCCATAATATTGTGTACACCCCTCCGTATGATCGTGCTGACTTCCAGTCCAGGAGATTGTCCTCAGCAAGGAAGGGCGCTGTGGGGGGAGGAACAAGCAGCACAACTGGAAGCGTGAGCGCAGGCCCCGTTTGGGGCTCTTCCTCCCACCCGAACCCTGAGGGTCTGCAGGTCAGCGAGGGTCCTCACGCCCCGCAGGCTGGTCCTGAGCCGAGCACGCCCCGCGGCAGGGCACAGGCCTGGACTGGCCCCTGGAGGAGCCGTGGAACCGACAGCCTGTGGCCCCCGATTTCTGACATTCTGCTTCCCTCGCCACCTATTTTCTGAATACACACTTTTCTCACAAAAATCTGAGTTGCCAAAGAATTTGAGCGGGGCCAGCCCTGGTGCAGAAGAGGTGCTGCTCCTTGTCTCGGAAGCTCGGACCTCGAGGTTCCTTCTCGTTCACTTTCACGGCAACGAGCAATCGCGGAAGGTTTGCCGTCAGCGTTTGCTCCGGCTGGAGACGAAGCCGGGTAGATGCGCGGAGCAGGATGACTCTGCCTCTGCTGAAAGTGTGCTGCCGAGAGGCTCGCAGTGGGCGCGGCGGGAGCGGGGGCGCGCCCTGGTGATCCTGGCCCGGCAGCTCAGCCCTCCTCTCCTCTGTCGCCCCCTCGCCCCGCTCCGCCCTCCCGGGAGGGGCTCGGTGCCCTGGCAGTGCCCCGTCCCGGCTGCCCGCGTGTGAGCCTGTGGCACGACGTGTCCCCGTGCCTGCCCCCGCGCCAGCGCGGCCTGTGCAGCTCTCCTGAGGACGGTCTTTGCAGCGGTGCAACGAGCAACCACCACGAGCCTCATAAAATACCTAGGGAAAAATGCGCTCGAAATGTGAAGTGCCCTTTTTTTAGTTATAAAATAATATTGAGGTACTGTTTTAAAAGGGTTCATTGGGCCTAGAGCATTTAGGTTATGTAAAAAGCCAGTCTCCTGGGGCCTCACTTGTGCCACCAGGAGTCCTCAGAGAAAGCCCCAAATTGATTCCTGTTCTTATGGCTCCCTCCTTTGTTCCCAACTAGATCCCAGAAATACTTCATTTGACTGTGTAGAAATACTGCTACTTATGTATAGTCAGTTATTATTTATGCCTAATTGTCATGTAGTGCAGAAATAGTAATAGGCATCATTTCAAATATGTGGTGGATGAATTTTGTTAAATTTGTTGTTTAATTATACCAAATTTTGCTTGTGTGACATGCTGCCAATGTCCTTCTTTTCTGGGTTAGGAATATTTGTTACTTCCACTCCTCTCCTCTCATCAGCAAGGGAAATTTTACTATCAGGCTTGGCAGGCACAGTCCTTACTAGTTGTCGAGACCTGAGAAGATGTTTGAGATGGGGGGAAGCCAGGGAGGTGGTGAGGAGACATCTTGGGTCAGTCATTTTCCCTCGTTGGCCAGAAGGGGGCGCACTGGCCAAGGACAGCTTGGTTGCCGTACCTGTTTGAGGGAAGAGGGTAGAGTTAGGCCTTTTGGTGAATGATAGGATAGATGAGCAATGCACAATGAGAAATTTCTGTGTATACAGTGTTTCAAAGTCAAATTTTTGTTAACTCATGGAATACTTGTATACTGTCTTGATTCACAGATGACTTTTAAGGTTGGATAGTTTTGTGATTAATGAAGCATATGGATCCCAGTGAGATACCAGTACTGATGCTGGAAAAGTGAAGCTGAAAAGCAGGCACAGGCTGAGGCCATCCCTAGTGGGGAGAGCACAGGCTGAGTCGGGGAAAAGTGAGGCAGGAAAGCGACTCAGCAACTTCAGGAGCTGAGTCAACAAATGAGTGTCAAGTCTGACGGGAGATTAATGCCAGGACCAGAACCTGCCATCCAATATTGCATCTGGGCTGAAGGAAGTGATGGAAAAGCAAGACAAGGTAACCAGGAAGCACAAGTCAGAGGGAGCGAGAACAGGACCTCTGCCCTGTAGGCTGCCCCAGAAAGCTGCCCGCAATTGCAAATTTACCTTCCTGAGCTTGAACTAGTCCTAAGTGAAATTGTAAGGGTGGCTAAGTTTCATTTTTGATTCTTTTTCCCAGTTTGAGCGCATGGGCTCCAGCTCCTTATAAAAGTCTGTACCAAGGAAATAATCTAACACCAATCAAGTAGGACCTTATTCTGATGAGTAAGGATATTAATTCTTCCAAGAATGTTCACGTAGAACCATAGACTTCTGTGGTCAAAGGGACCTGAAAATCATATATTCCAAAATTAAAAGATATTCCAAAATGAATCTATCTTGGTCCCGCCGTGAGAATTCCTGACAAGATGTCATAGAGCCTGTACTTGAACGCTTTCCTTAATGGGGTGCTCACTACAGCGCTGATTGTCGCACTATTTCGTGACAAGGACTTTACATATCTTATTTCATTTCATCCTTACAATGATTCTCTGAAGCGGGTACTATTATCACCAATTTCTGGAATAAGAAGCTAAGGCTCGGAGAAATTAAAATGCTTGCCCAGAGCCATACAACTAGTAAGTAGACAATCACTTACTGTGTGAACACGGTGTCAGGTGTTGGAACCGGATGTTCCAAGGACCATGTTCTTCCCACTCCCCAAACTATCCATCTGTGGCAGGCAGGCCGGATTCGAAGATGGCCCTGAGATTCACCTGGGCCTGGTGTGTGCACATCTTTTCCCGGTTGTTCAATCGAACACTAATCTAGGTACTGCTGTAATGAGGTTTTCCAGGTGTAATTAAGGTCCCAAATCCGTTGACCTTAAAATAGGGAGATGATCTGGGTCATCGCTAATCACATGAGCCCTTTCAAAGCAGAGATTTTTCTCCAGCTGGTGGCAGAAGAGGACCCCAGAATTTGAAAGCAGTGGAGACACTCGCCTGCTGGCCTTGCAGGAGCGGCTACCATATTGTGAAGAGGACCACGTGGCAGGGAATGGCAGGCGGCCTCTAGAAGCAGACAACAGCCTCTGATCAACAGTCAGCAAGCAAACAGGGTCCTCAGACCAACGACGGTGAGGAATTAGATTCTGCCCACCACCTGAAGGGTGTGGAAGGGGACCTTGCACTCCAGGTGGAGCAGCCTGGGAGGGTCAGCCTTGTGAGGCCCCGAGCAGAGGACCTGCCTTGCCAGATTCTTGACCACGGGAACCGTAAGATGTTTGTGATGTGCTAAGCCGCTGAGTTTGCGTTAACTTGTTACACAGCAACAGAAAACCACTACCTCATCTCCTCTTTGGTGAGTGTCTTAGATGGGTCTCCAGAAGCAGACCTGAGACAGGGATTGGAGTGGAAGTTTATTAGGGGCTAAACAGGGAAGCAGCAGGAGAGTAGTGGGGAACTGAGCTGGGAAAGAGAAGGAAGTCAAGAGGCTGCATTGGTGAGCAGGTCACTGCTGTGGGCACAGGGCTCCACGCTGGGAAATCTGGAAGCGACGAGAAAGACCGTCATCGGAGCCGTTCCACGGAGAGGCAGGGAAGCTGAGATATTCAGCTCCAGTCCGTCATTGAATAGGTCCTCCTTCCAAAAAGGAGGTTCAGGCAGGACTTGCCGTAGGGGGTCTGGGAAGAGTGAGTGTCAGAGGAACACAGGCCGGTACCAACGGTGTCTGCTCCCAGACACTTGTTAGGAAGTTCCTCCACATCTATGCACACATACTGTTTAGCACTCGTCCTAGTTTGGCTCCTTAGCTGACGACATCCCCATACTTTTCAGATACCTGCAATTTTCATGCTCCCAAGTGTTCTCTTCACTAACTAAACATTTCCAGTCTCTTCCTGGACACCCCCCCCCCCTCAAAAAAAACATAATTTTGAGTCCTTTATGATGTAGCAGGCATTGGATTCAGAACTAGTTGGGTTGTTCTTGATTGAGAGCTATAATAAATGCAGCTCTGACCACGTCAGCTTCTGGGCAGCCTCATCATACTGGTGACTCATATGATGCTGTCCTGCTTCTTTGTGGGGCTGCAAAGAACTGTCTCACCCTTCCTGTCGCTCTGCTGTTAGCATTTGGGCAGTAGGGAAGGCCATTCTCTCTACGAGGTGAGCTCGGGCCCCTCAGGGCCTGGCGCTGGGGAAGGGCACCATGTTCACGAGCAGTTTGTGCAGGTCTGCGTTCAGTATTCTTAAATTAGGGACAATTAGGCAGGGGCGAAGGCAAATGTGATCAGAGGACAAGTCAGCTGTCTCAACTTCTGGCCCAAACC
>NW_025797208.1:0-1006 GCF_021613505.1 Equus quagga | reverse complement strand
GTGGTGGGGGTGCCTGGGCAGCACCTGGGCATAAAGGGGCAGCTGAGTGGCTCAGACCAGGCGGAGCAGGTAAGGGAGGGGCTGGGGGCCGGGAGGGAAGGGGAGCTGTGAGCTGACCATCTGGAGACAGAATCAGGGAGCAGGGACCAGTGGGGGCCCCAGGACAGGGTCTCTTCCAGAACCAACTGTGTACTTTGGGGGCCCAGTGTAAAATGAAAATGCAGGGCCCCCTGATCCAAACTGATTAAGAATTTCAGGATGGTGACATCAGAGCATCCAGGCAGGCGGGGCCCCTTCTGAGCAACTGAGCATTTGGCACATCCGAGAAATAGCCCTGGATGCTGTTTCTCATTTGGTCCTTGAAGCCTGTAGGAAAAGAAGGTTCCCTCAGTTCCCCTCACCCAGCCTCAGGGGCCGCATGACCCCTCACCCCTGACCTCTCCGCCCAGAGACTCCTCTCAAGTTTTCTCCATGTCCCGCCCCTCCTGACCCATAAGCCCAAGTCCCTGGGTGCCGCCCCAGAGCCATGCTGTTGTTGCTGGCCCTCCTGCTCCTCTCAGGTCCTGCCTGCAGAGCCCAGGGTAAGCCCCAGCCCATCCTGGCCCCTCTCAGCCCCCTTGGCGCCTCCCGGCCCCTCCTGTCCCAGCCCAGCACGCAGCCCTGGCCTCCACACCTGCCCGCTGCAGCGCTGGAGCAGACGTTGGAAGCGGCGGGCTCGGGCCCAGGAGCTGTGCTGCTGCCTCCCCTCCTGCTCCCTCTCTCCTGGTACACACCGTCCTCCAGAGACGCAGGGCCCAGGCGGCTCCTACCCCTACATCAGGGGAAGAGCGGGGGAGACCCAGGCCATCGGGTCTTCGTGGGGATAATGGGCCTCATCAAGGGGTGAGTAAGACCCGGGGCCCTGGGATGAGTCCGCACATGGTCCCCAAATGTGCTGATACTGCGCTGCTTCTCTGAGGATGGTTTCAAACCCTGGAGCCCCTAGAGCAGACCCTGCCTCCCACCT
>NW_025797207.1:0-1006 GCF_021613505.1 Equus quagga | reverse complement strand
AGGTGGGAGGCAGGGTCTGCTCTAGGGGCTCCAGGGTTTGAAACCATCCTCAGAGAAGCAGCGCAGTATCAGCACATTTGGGGACCATGTGCGGACTCATCCCAGGGCCCCGGGTCTTACTCACCCCTTGATGAGGCCCATTATCCCCACGAAGACCCGATGGCCTGGGTCTCCCCCGCTCTTCCCCTGATGTAGGGGTAGGAGCCGCCTGGGCCCTGCGTCTCTGGAGGACGGTGTGTACCAGGAGAGAGGGAGCAGGAGGGGAGGCAGCAGCACAGCTCCTGGGCCCGAGCCCGCCGCTTCCAACGTCTGCTCCAGCGCTGCAGCGGGCAGGTGTGGAGGCCAGGGCTGCGTGCTGGGCTGGGACAGGAGGGGCCGGGAGGCGCCAAGGGGGCTGAGAGGGGCCAGGATGGGCTGGGGCTTACCCTGGGCTCTGCAGGCAGGACCTGAGAGGAGCAGGAGGGCCAGCAACAACAGCATGGCTCTGGGGCGGCACCCAGGGACTTGGGCTTATGGGTCAGGAGGGGCGGGACATGGAGAAAACTTGAGAGGAGTCTCTGGGCGGAGAGGTCAGGGGTGAGGGGTCATGCGGCCCCTGAGGCTGGGTGAGGGGAACTGAGGGAACCTTCTTTTCCTACAGGCTTCAAGGACCAAATGAGAAACAGCATCCAGGGCTATTTCTCGGATGTGCCAAATGCTCAGTTGCTCAGAAGGGGCCCCGCCTGCCTGGATGCTCTGATGTCACCATCCTGAAATTCTTAATCAGTTTGGATCAGGGGGCCCTGCATTTTCATTTTACACTGGGCCCCCAAAGTACACAGTTGGTTCTGGAAGAGACCCTGTCCTGGGGCCCCCACTGGTCCCTGCTCCCTGATTCTGTCTCCAGATGGTCAGCTCACAGCTCCCCTTCCCTCCCGGCCCCCAGCCCCTCCCTTACCTGCTCCGCCTGGTCTGAGCCACTCAGCTGCCCCTTTATGCCCAGGTGCTGCCCAGGCACCCCCACCAC
>NW_025797206.1:0-11554 GCF_021613505.1 Equus quagga | reverse complement strand
GGGTTTGTCTGGCTGCCTTAGGGCCCCTGGGTAGTAAGCAGCAGAAACCCGCTCAGGCTAGGAAGACCACCAGCATCTCCCCCGGTTCGTCACCTGCAGCTCTGTCTCCCCCACTGCTCCTTTGCTCTGTCCTCCAGGGCCGTCTCCCCGACAGGCCCCATCCTCACCTCGCCCACCAGCTTCCGCTTCCAGGGGCCTCTCCTTCTCCTGCAGCACCCAAGGTGTCTTGGTATGGTAGGCTTGCCAAATTCAGCGAATAAAACTAGAGTACACACAGTTACATTTGAATGTCAGATACACACGCATTCTTCTTAGTGTAAGTATGCATCGTGCAGTGTTTGAGATATACTAAAAAAAATTAGTATTTGGGACATAGTTATGCTTTAAAAAATGCATTGTTTGATGTATAGTTACACTCAAAAATTATTTGCTGTTTCTCTGAAATTCAAATTTAACTGAGTGTCTTTCATATTATCTGGCAACCTACTTGCAGTGTGTCTTGGAATGTAAGAGCAGGAAGCATCTGGCTCCAGAGTGGACTAGAGCCTGGCTGGAGCCATCAGGCCACCTCTCCATCTCTTCTGCTGTTCTTGGTTCAAGGGTGTTCCACTCCACTAAGGGGACACGGCTGCCCCAGGACTCCTTACGCACACATGACAATACCAGGCCCACTCAGAGCCTGACTTGCCCATCTCTGGCCCTGAGAATGAGGGCCAAGCTTGGGTCACGGTCCACCTCTGGTCCACTGGGCTTAGGTGAGGGGGCAGGGTCTCACTGTGGCTGCTTCCCCCTCACTCCAGGTGGACTGGGGGAGGGGCCGAGAGAGGGGACAGTGTGAGCTGGGCAGACTCTGGGGAAGATGCAGCCCCAGGAGGAGGGCCGCAGTGGGAAAGCTGCCCCACCATCTTACAGACTCTTTTCCCACTGGTGCAGCAGGTCACTGTCCAGAGCACCCTCGGCTGCAGCCTCTGCCCCAGCCACCTCACAGTGCTCCACTCTGGCCACTAAAACAAGTGAGAACAGACTCAGAAGCGGCCAGGGGATGCAGAGTCTGACCACACCTGGAGCCAGACTCTGGAGGCAAAGGAAGAGGGAGCAGCTGTGACCTTGGTCTGAGGACAGGTGACAAAGCCCCTGTCTGGAAGACAGAAGGGCACCTCCTAAATCGGAAGAAGCCCCACTGGGGCAGCCCCAGGCCTGGAGAGTTGACACATAAGGGAAAGAACTGGCCACTCCCGAGCGTTAAGCGGGCTGCCAGTCCAGTCCAGCATTGGGTAGAAGGCAGGACGGACTTCCCAGCCCAGGGCCCGCAGAGCTGGGAGGCGGGATGGAGCAGAGACGTCGGGCAGGTGGGGGCCGGCCGCCGAGTGCACCTCCCTCCCAGCCTTCAGCGGAGGTTTGGGCAGCACTGGCGCCCACGGTACGGAGCCCCCGGCGGCCGCGCACAGGAGTTCCTGCTGTGGACGGGCTGGGCGAGAGCATCACCGCGGTGGCCGGCAGCGCGCGCGCCTGCATCCGGCCCCTGCGCTGGACCCCCAGCAGGGGGCGCGAGGCCAGGTTCGGGCGCCCCGCTGGCCGGCGGTTCGGCGCGCAGCCTCCAGCCGCTGGGCGGCAGCTCGTGTCCGCCAATGGCCAGCGCGGGCTCTTGTGCCTCTCGGGCATCGGCTTCAAGTAGGGACTTGCTCCGGAGCAGCCCTCCACCCAGGGGCCCGCCGGGGCGACCGCGCAGCCGACGGCCCACGCGGGGAAGGAGGTCTCAGCGGGGTCGCCTGTGGCGCCCGGGGCGGGCCCTGCGCGGTTCTGAGCGGGTCCTGGGTCCCGGAGCGCGGCCTCCTGCAGCCAGGCGCGCTCGCTCAGCGGCGGGACCGGAGACCAGGTGACCCCGGGCTGGTACCAACCGGCAAGGCCAGAGCGACCCTGAATGCCCTACCGTGTTGACTAAAGGTTCACACATGAGGACCCGCGTGGTCCTTGTCACCGAGGGGAGTGGTCCGAGAGCCCAGCTCACGCGTCCCGGGTCGTACTCTAGGCGAGGATTGCATCATGAGGGCCAGAGGTCCTGAGAACAAGAGCAGCGTCTCCACCACGGCCTGTCTCCGTGGTCCCCAGGAGGGCTGGGCTCAGAGGATGCGCTCAGTGTTTGCCAGGGAGCCTTGAAGGAAATCCTGAGAACTGTCACAAGGAGAATCCACTGGGCCATGGACTGTGCTTCGCTGAGAGTCTGCAAACAGCACCCGAGCTGGTGCCGTGCTCCCCCTCCTCCCCCTCCTCTTCCCACTGTCCTCTCCCTCCTGCTCTCATCCTATCTGATCAGGTCACAAGGCAGTGACTGCTGTGGGGATCAGTGCTGTCACTCTTCAAGTCAACATTGTCCCATTTCTGGCCATCCTTGCTGCCACCCCAGGAGGCATTGGGAAGCAGGTCCCCCCTGGCAGCTGCCAGCCCCAAGAGAGGTGGGCACCTGAGAAAGGGGTCATGAAACTCTAGGACTGAACAGATTTCCCTTTTAAGAAGCCAGGGGCAACCTACCCCGAGGCCAAGTGGTTAAGTCCATGCTGTCTGCTCCGGCGGCCCACGGTTTCACCAGAGCAAACCTGGCTCCTGGGTGCGGACATGGCTCCACTCATCAGGCCATGCTGAGGCGGTGTCCCACATGCCCCAACCAGAAGGACACACAACTAAAAAAAAAATACGCAACTCTATAATGGGGGGATTTGGGGAGAAAAAGCAGAAAGAAAGAAAAAAAAAGATTGGCAACAGTTGTTAGCTCAGGTACCAATCTTTAAAAAATATAAAAAGAAGCCGGGCCAAGAAAGGAATTATGCACCTGGCCCTGGGCTTCCCAGAGCAGCTGCAAAGCTGGGATGAGAGTCCCCTGCCCATCCACGGCTTCACCCCCACCCAGGGAGAAAGGAGCCCCCTCAAAGCAGCCTCAGATGGCTGGTCAAGTGTTTCCACCTGCGTGCGCTCTACAAACACCGGTGCTCTTGTTATCGGCCGGTGAACAGGCAGGTCTGAAAACACCCTCAATTGTGAAGGAGTGATGTGTGCAGATTTCAGGATGTCTGGAACAACTGAAGTGTAATTGATATGACAAGGTTGCAAGCTCTGTTAATGGGGTGTAAGAGGTCACGTGTATACTTGAAGGAAATACAAAATCCAATAGAAAAGAAAATGAAGAGGTAATTTTTCCCCATCCAAGTTCATGGATTCCTGAAATGTTCCCAGAGACTCCAGGCTGAGAACCATGAAGCGGCTCTCAACAAGCCCTTAAAACTAAAATAAAAGTAAAATAAAAGTGGAGAGGAGAAAAACGCAGAAAGATGAGGACCTACTGGGAAATCTTTGCCTCTGTCTGGGTTCTGAGCTGGACTTTGTAGCCAGACCATGTCACACGGAACCCCAACTCTGCCAATTCCTGCTGAGTGACCTAGTCCAAGCCACTGTGCTCCCTGTGCCTCAGTTTCCTCCTTTTGCAAATGGGGATACTGGCAGTCCTGTCCTCATGGGGCTGCTGTGAGCAGGGGTTCAGGGGACAGGCTGCACGTGGCAGGATCCCTGAGAGTTTGGCTGTCGCAGTTCTCTGGACGCGTGCGTGCTCGTGTCGCAGTGTACGGTGTGTTTCTCCTGTGGGTCATGGTCCAATGTTTGGAGCCTGGTCCCTGGAGGACTCAGGGACTCAGGCCTCGGCGACTGCTGCCGTGGGCTTCCAGGTGTGGGATGGGGTACACAGAACATGCAAGGTCTGGAGCTACATTTGTTTCCCGATGCTTCCATAACAAATTCACGCACATGGAGTGGCCCAGTCCGTGGCTATCTCTGGCTCTGGCCTTGGCCCATGTTGACCCCTCCCCTGGGATGCCCTCCTCCCCTTGTCTCCACCTGGCCACTTCTCACGCAGCCTTTAGGACTTAGTCAGACGTTGCCTCCTCCAGAAAGTCTTCCCTGAGGCACACCCCACCTCCCCACCTCTGGGCAGGTGCCTCTGCACAACGCCCTGCCTGTGTCCCCATCAGTGCAGACGCCACAACCAACAGTCTCCGTCTGCTTCTGCCTCTGTCCCCTGGGGTGCCCTTCAGCTGGACACCCAGCATCTTCTTCTTTACACCCTCAGTGCCCAGGAGAGCCTGGTGTGGGTGAGGCCTTGGCAACTGTGTGCTGAGTGAGTGAGGAAGTGACTGACTGAATGAATGAGTGGCTTCCCTGGGGCCCCTTGCACACTCCGGGAAGCCTGGACCTGAGTCTGGGCTGGCAGAGGCCAGCTGGATGGGCTTGGAGTGGGGAGTTGAGGGCAGGGCATCCTTGGAGCCCAGAATCCTGAAAGATTGTGGGATCGGCCCAGGGTCTGCATGGGCATGTCCCGCATCCTCGGCAGAATCGTGGAGGCCTGTGGTGTCAGACCCACCTCCTGCCTCATCCCGCAGCTCAGATCTCTGAGCTCAACCCCAGAGCCTCACCCTCCATAGGCTCAGAAGGTTTGGGTTGTACCCCAGACCCAAGGACCACGCCTGGACACACTGTTCCTGCAGAAACTGCATTTATTGGTGGATTCTGATTCAGGACCCGACTCGGATACCCCAGTGCTATCAGCCCAACACCAGTGAGACCGCCTCAGCAGGGTGACCCGTGCCCCATCTACGGGGACCCCGGAGCACTCATTTCTCTGGATATCAGGAGGTAGATGTTTGTACAGTGGTCAGCTCCTCTCGAGGATCATCCCACTGAAAGCCGATGCTCGTGATGCCGAGGAGCTTATGGTGGCCAAAGATTCCCGTGAGCACCCTCCACGGTTGGTCTGGGGAGGCAGAGAAGCTGTTGCCCTCTTCTCGCCCAAATGCGGCTGAGCGCCCTTGGTCGGTGTATACGACCAGGTACCGGAGGTAACCCCTGTACGAGCCAAGGACGGCTATAATGTGTTCGCCCGGCCGCAGCAGGAATTCCTGGGTCTTCCCACCTTCTGCACCGTGTCTTTCACTCCAGAAGGATCCATGTCTCAGCTGGATGCTGGGAGAAAGGGGGAGCTTTGGATGCCCGGGGCCCAGGAGACTCACCACTCCGCACGTCCTCTGTCCCCGAGCCACCCCTCCCTGGCCACCAGAGAGCAGGCACATGTATCTGGGTTCTGACACAGACATGCTGGTCTCAAACCTCTGCTCTGCCGCCTTTGGGCTCTTGGGTTCATTACCCAGCCTCTCTGGGCCTCAGTTTCTTCATCTGCCAAATGAGAGTGACTGTTGGAGCATTCAAGGATCATCCGAAAGGAGAGCTCGGAGCAGTGCCCAGTCCCCGTGACCCTCACGAGGTGCTTCTGTCGTGACTCTGAGCGGGGAGCTGTCCTCAGCCCCAGCTTGGACTTTCTGAGCCTGAGTCAGGCTGCCCAGGACACAGTTTTGAGAAGCAGGTGACTCCCTACACTCACCTGGGGAGTCCCACTAGTTCCACCCATCTGGCCTTCTCTGTATCCTTGCCCCACTTTGGTGCCTCTCCCATGGCCTCCCCGCCTCCCCTCACTCTACCCACAATCTGTCCTCTTTGGTGCTGGCTTCTCTGCCCCACTCCCTCTCACAGGTCCCCGGGAGCCTGTCAGTGCAGAGCTAAGATCTGCCCCAGGCCTTGAACAAGGACACCACCCCAACATTAGGGGAGCAGCCCTGGGCTTTCTGCCTTTACATACTCCTGGTGACTTGTGTTCAGTCAGTGGTCCACTCTGACCCTCACTTCCTTTCCTCTCTGACCTAACCTGGACTGAAAGGACTGCTGTGTGGGAGAGGAGGCAGCTGAGGAAAAGGGACGAAGGGAAAGGTGACGGCTGGTGGCTCCATGTTTCCAAGGACCTAACTGGCCTCAAAGAGTCATTAATACCCAGCAAAGATGTTGGGAGAAGAGGCGCTTAGCCCCATCCCCATGTTCCCAAGACTTGGCATGAGTGGGACACAGCCTTAGAGCTCATGGCCCTGCTCCTACTCACCTCTTAATCAGGCCCAAGACAGACCCTACAGACACCCGAATCCCCGTGATGTCATTGTCATAGTCTGGAGTAGTACTGAAATACTGGCCTCCTCCGAGCCCATAAATCTCTAGATGATGAAAGAAGCAGGTGGGGAGAGAAAATAAATCACACAGTGACATGCAGGCTATCTCTGCCCCTCTCTGGACACGGCCCCTCCACCAGATGGGACAGTCCTGAGACTAGAGTAGAGTTAGTCTGTGGCCAGGGCAGGGCCCAGACCCTGGGTCTCCGGCATGCAGAGAGGGGAGGGTGGCCACCAGATGGATGGGCTGGAGGGGGCTGACCCAGCCGGACTTACGCCCTGCCCAGCAGGTGGTGCTCCACAGGAGGGCGAGGGTCAGCCACAGCAGCATGGCTTCTGGCTGGAGGGTCCCAAGGCTCCTGCAGAGAGGAGGACAGCCCACCCGACTCTCAGAGAGGGACCCCGCCTGACCTCGCCAGCCCCATCCATGGAGGAGGAGCCCCGTCTTACCGGGACAGGACAGTCCTGGCGCTGGGCAGTCTGGTTGTGCCTGACCGTCCTCTGCACGGCCCTTTATACCCTCCTGAGGCCTGTGGGCCCCCATCCAGAAGGAAGGAGCAGGGGCACCAGGGGACAGGAAGGAGCTGGGAGGTGAGGACTCTTCCTGGGGAATCCCCAGAGCCATCCTTGGGGGAGGTTCCCGGACCTGCTGTGTTTGTTGTCTTGGCCCTGTGGCCTGCACAAACAAGATGGGACAGTGACAGATATTTCACTGTCACCTCTGAGTCTCTCTCCTCAGCACCTGGACTAGATCTTGGTCTCAGAGGAAAGGAGGTTTGCTGGGAGCCCTTCCCAGCTTGGCCAGACAGGTCAACCCCATGGAGGGGTTGTAGGTCAGACGCCCAGGGAAGCTCTGTGGGCCCCAGGGCTCCTGCCTCCTGCAGAACTAGTTTCAGGACCTCACTGAGGCCTGGGCAGAGCCTAGTGTCCCACAGGCTTTGGGGAGCCCAGGCAAGCTCCCCACTGACCCTCAGAAAGCCAGAGTGGGCAATCCAGTCCAGTGTGCCTGGCACCACATGGAAAAGACACCCCAGGTGGTGGCCCTCTGTGGTCTGTCACTTGGAGATGTCTGTGACTTTCCCTCTGTGCCGGGTCTGGGCATAGCTGGGATGACCAGCTCTGGGCTGTGGGACGATTGGACAGCAATGGTGCTGAGACAGGAGGCACAGAGGAAGGGGAGAGGGCGATTCTCCAGGCCAGTCCTTCCCAGAGCGCTGGGGCCAGGCCGTGATCAGACTTTATCTGGGAGGTGACAGGCTGCTTCTCAGGGGCTCCATCCTGCAGATGCTTCTGGTGGAGCGTGTCCAGGTTTTCTGTGTCAGGCTGGAGCTAAGGCTGCCCGCATGTCCCCTGGATCTTTGGGAAGGACCACAGGGTCACAATCGTCACCATAGGGGGTGAATATGAATGTCAGCACTGGAGCCAAATCGGAGCCCAATCTCATTTTCCCTACTGACGAGGCAAGTGATCTGGGGACCCTGCGTCACCTCTGTGCACTTTGATTGTTTCATCCAATATATGGGATAACAGTAGAACCTAGTCCTGGGGCGTTACAGGAATTCAGCACGATCCTTCTCCATCTCAGTGCCTGGACGCCTAAGACTTTGTTCTCTGTGGGCAGGTGTGCAAGGCTATCACTTGCAACATCCTTTGAAATCACAGAAGCTTAGAAACAACAGACTTGTCCATCTAAAGGGGACCCATTGCAGAAATGACGGTCATTGCTACCATGGGATACTACACAGGGATGCCTGCTGCTCTGGTACATTGCCCAAGGAGACAGGGCCAGTGTGGACTGGAGGGTTTAGAATGCTCCATTTGGTTACAAAAGAAAAGGGGTGCACAGGAGGACCCCGTGTGTGCAGACTCACCCCGGAAGTGCTGGCTCACCAGGATCTTGGTGTCATTGGGATGGCAGTGCTGGGAGGACTGGGGGTGGCTGGAGGCCAAGTCTAGCTGGCACCTCCTTTACTTCCACCAGGTAACCAGGCCAGAGCCCAGCAAAGCACGGCCCGCAGGCCAAGTCGTGCCCTCCATCTGCTTTTGCTCAGCCTGAGAGCTAAGAACAGTTGTTACATTTTTCAATGGTTAGGAAAACTTCAAAGTGACAGAGGAGGATGCTATGAAATCTAGTGCCATCGCCCATAAATAAGTGTTCTGGGTAAAGCCACGCCCATGTCTTCTGGGGCTGCTCTCATGCTACAAGGGCAGAGCTGAGTAGTTGTGACAGACTCTATGACCCATAAAACCTAAAACATGTGCTCTCTGGCCCTTCAGCCACAAGTGGGCTTCGGCTGCTCCCTGTTGGGTGCCTGTTCCTTCCCTGGCACAGACGCAGCCCTGTCCATGGTGCTGGCTTCATGGGTGGGGTGAGGGGTCTCCGTTGAACAACTAGCCTTTCAGGGAGACCAGAGCAGAGAGGCGCTTGGTCCTGACAACCATGCCCTTCCTCCTGGCCCTGCACTGGCCTGCCTGGAGAGGCTCCTCAGGGTGCAGGTCCCCACTGACCCCATCCTTGTTGCCAAGGTGAGGGCCCCCTCCTGTCCTCCCGATGCTCCTCACCCCTCCCAGCAGCCCTCAGGCCCCCAAATGCAGCAGAAGCTAGGCCAGGGAGGCACAGCAGCTCCCCTCTCAAGGCCCCAGGACCCTCCTGTGGGGAGGAGGCCGAGAGGCCCTGACCTCACAAGCATAGCTCTGGAGAAAGGGGACAGGCCACATAAAGGGGCCCGTGTTCTTGTCCCAGCCCAGCCTCAGGGCACGAGTGTGGCTACTGCTGCCAATTCACGTGCCTTCTCTCCAGCTCCAGGCTGGCAGGGTTTGGCACCCAGAAGGAGGATCTCTCTGTGCCAGGGCTCCAGGATGCACGTCTTGGGTGCAAGTTGGAGGAGAAGACAGTTGGCAGCCTGGACCGGGGGGGAGGACAGGACATGCCTAAGGGACACAGGAGACACATTTTCAGAGTGTACAAGCATGGTGACAATGCATACACGTGCACACACGTGGGCTGGAAATGCACATGTGCACCACGTCCTCGCACACGTGTGCACTCTCAGAAACACACACATGCCCAGCTATCCCTGCATACAGCAGCTTGCACAAGCCCCCTGTCCCCCTACAACACGCATACGCTCATGCACTCTTGTGGAGGAGGCACTGATCCAGGGGAAGCCCTGCCCCCTCATCCACCCTGGCCCAGTGCTGGCCCTGAGTCTGCTCCAGAGACTCAACACAGGCCCTTTGTCCCTTGGGATCAGGGCTCCCCACAAGAGGATTTACTGAGCATTTACAAGGCCCTAATCCCCTCCACAGCTGTGCTCCAGACCTCATTCGGCCTGGAGGGGAACAATGGGGCCTTGTCCTCCCAGCAGAGGCAGGCCCTGGGCTGGCTGGTTTGTCCGGGTTGGGTCAGGGCTGGCACCCCTGGTCTCCCTGCTCTCTGGGTGTGGGGCTCAGGGAGACCTCTCTGTGCTCGGCAGGCTGAGGCACAGCACACAAGAAGGCCTCCATCCCCAGCCCACTCGCTGCTGGCCAGGGTCTCCCTACAGCCCTCTGGGAGAAGCCCCAGCCTCACTTGGATGCTGGAAACTGTGTCCCTGGTGCCCGCCTTGGGGCAGGTCTGGGCTGGCTGAGACTCCAGGGCTAAGTCGGGGAGCTGGCTCCGCCGGCGTGACCTTATCTCATTCTTTGGGCCCAGGAGTCAGAGGGAAGATCCTGCTGGGTGGGGGAGGGGATGATCTGAAGTGAAAGGGCATTTCTCTCCTGACCCAGGTGAAGCCCAGAGCGGCCCTGTGTGCCCGGGCTGGCCCTTGAGTGGCTGCAGCCAGGCCAGGAGGCCCATGCTGAGGGGCAATTCGGCTTTGCATTTCAGAAACTCTCCACTCCTGTGCCCCATTTGCTCTCTCCCTCATTCAGATTCCTACTGGTGCCACACTCTAAGCCAAGCATTTTTCCAACACTCTTCCCCAGAGAAACTCAATACTTTGATTGGAAAACTAGAACAATGAACAACACGTTTTGTCTAACCTTTATGTCATTAAATTTCCCTTAGTGCAAGTGTTGAAAACAAAATGAATTGTACCCCGGTGCCTGATTGATGGAGGCAGGAATCCCAGGCCCCTGTCCCCTGAGGCTCCCAGGCACACGTGTCTGTTGCCTGGGGCATTAGTCAGCTTTGGCTGTGACAACAAACCCCACAGACTCGGGGCTTACAGAAAGGAGATTTATTTCTCATAATTCCGGAGGCTAAGAAGTCAAGCTCAATGTGCCAACAGAGGTGGTTTTGGTGAGGGCTCTCTTCCTGGTGACAGATGGCACATTCCCACAGTGTCCTCAGAGGGACTGGTCTCCTCCTCTTCTTACAAGGACGCTAATCCCACCACGAGGCCTCATTCTATGATGTCATTGAAACCTAATCACCCCCAAGGGACCCACCTCCGAATCCCATCACACTGGGGGTTATAAATGTTGGGGGGACGCAGACATTCTGTCCGTTACACTAGTCAGCACCCTCCCGAGCCACCCCTGGGGCTGGTTCCTATCTGGCACCTCAGCCCCTCCCACCTCTCCTGATCTCCGCTCCTGGGGCCCAGGGAACTGCCTGTCATTGGGGCAGACCCCACACTGCTTCTGCTGGCAAGCTCACACTTCCTTGCTTGGGACCATCCCCTGCTGGATGAAGTAATGCGTGTCACGGCTAGCACTCTGCCTGCCCCCGTACACTCATTATTACTGACCTGAGGGTCTGATCCATTACAGACATTCTGACTCTGCCCTTCAATGCACTTCCCTTACTGCTCTGAGCCTTGGTTTCTTCCCCTGTAAATGGACCCCTAACAGACCCCACTGCATGAGGTTGGTGAGGGAGGATTGGGACTCTGTGCAGGTCATTAGCAATCTTTTTGGGAGGAGGGTTCCGTATTGAGGACTGGCCCAGACGGACCTCCCCCTCCTTTTCAGCGGCAGGCTCTAAATGGTCTTGGTGCTGGGACCACATCAAACCAGTTTTCAATAAGATCTCCTTCCCAGGAATGGTCAAGACCTACCTGTGTGGACTGCAGAGAACAGGAGCCCTGTGCGGGTGATGCTGGATTGGAGGCCAACTCCTGACTGTGGCCCCCACAGCGAACCAATACCACCTGCACTGCACCCGTGCTGAGGGCTCAGAGCCTTCCAGACCACGGCTCCACGCTAAAGGCACAGGGTCCAGATGGACCAAGATGGCAGAAGCTGAGTACAGACTCCGGCGAATTATCTTTCAAATTAAATTTCAAATTTCAACGGACGTTCCTCCCAACATTTCACTATGAAAGTTTTCAAACTTATTTCAGAGGTGAAAGATGTTTACAATGAATGCTCATATACCTACCGCCTCTCCAAGTCTTGATATTGCATTGTGTCTGTGTCCTTGGGCATCTGCCCATCTAACCAATCACGCATCCATCAACCCATCCCATTCTTGATGCATTTCAACATAAGGTGCAGACATCAGCACACTGCCCCTCGGACACTGCAGCTTGTGCATC
>NW_025797205.1:0-3022 GCF_021613505.1 Equus quagga | reverse complement strand
AAACTGCAAAGAAGAATCAATCAGAAATGTTGTAAATGAAAAACACAATGGAGAAGATTAAGAAAAATCTGGACTCCCTGAACAGTAGAACTGATATCATGGAGGACAGATTTAGCAGTCTGGAAGACTGAAATATATAAATGCTTCAGCTAAAGGAGGGGAGAGAACTAAGACTAAAAAGAAATGAAGAAACAGGGAAATATTTGGCTCAATTAGGAAATGCAACATAAAGATTATAGGTATCTCAGAGGGAGAAGAGAAGATGAATGGAGCAGAAACCTTCTTCAAAGAAATAATAGCTCAGAACTTCCCAAACCTGGGGAAGGAGCTGGAAAACAGAAGCCAATAGATCTCAAACTATATCAATGCAAAATGACCAACTCCAAGGCATATAGTAGTAAATCTGCCAAAAGTCAATGACAAAGAAAAAGTACTAAGGGCAGCAAGACACAAGAAAATAACCTACAAAGGAACCTCTTTCAGGCTGTCAGCAGATTTCTCAGCAGAAACCTTACAGGGTAGGAGAGAGTGGAATGATATATTCAAAATTCTGAAAGACAAAAACTTTCAGCCAAGAATACTCTATCCAGTGAAAATATCTTTCAAATATGATGGAGAAATAAAAACTTTCCAAGACAAATGAAAGTTAAGGGAGTTCATCACCACAAGACACCCCCCTACAAGAAATCCACAAGAAGGCCCTTATACCTGACAACAAAAAAAGAAGCTTACAAAACCCTGAGCAAGGAGATGAGTAGAAAGACATATCAGAAAATTGCAGCTCTCCATCAGAAAAAGTGAGCAAATGCTTAATGACAACAGGAAGACAAAAGGAAGGAAAACAACAAAAATAGATATAATCTTGTCATTTTAACCTTGAAATCACCATGCAAGATGGAATAAGATGTGACAATAGTAACTTAGAAGCGGAAGAGGTAAGGGATGGAATTGGCTTAGTCTAAGGAAATAAGAGGCTGTCAGAAAATGGACTATCTCAACTATGGGACTTTTTTATACAAACAACATGGTAACCACTAAACAAATAATTAAAACAGAGAGACAAATGATAAATAAGGAGAAAACTAAGAAAACCAGCATAGAAAACTAGCTAACCAAAATGGTAGTACAAAATACATGGGACAAGAAATGAAGGAAATGCAGGAGAACTGGAAAAGGAGCAATAAATTGGCAGCATTAGGCCCTCATATATCAATAACCACTCTAAGTGAAAATGGAATGAATTCTCCAGTCAAAAGACACAGAGTGGCAGTATGGTTAAAAAACAAGACCCAACAATATACTGCCTTCGGGAAACACATCTCAGCCCCAAGAACAAAGACTCAAGTGAAGAGATGGAAGATAATACTCCAAGCTAACACCAAAAAAAGAAAGCAGGTGTTGCCATACTTATATCAGAAAAATTAGACTTCAAGACAAAACAGGTAAAGAGAAATAAAGAAGGGAATTTTATATGATAAAAGGGACACCCTTCCAGATGATGTTACACCAATAAATATTTGTGCATCTGACACAGGAGTATCAAAAGCACAGAAAGCAACTATTAACAAACCTAAAAGGAGATATTAACAACAACACAATAATAATAGGGACCTCAACACACCTCTTACACCAATGGATATATCACTCAGACAGAAAGTCAACAAAGAAATTGTAGAATAGAATTAAATGAAAAACTAGACCAGATGGATTTAATAGATATTTATAGAACACTCCCTCCAAAAACAGCAGGTTACACACCCTTCTCAAGTGTGCATGGATCATTCTCAAGGATAGACCATATGTTGGAAAGCAAGGCAAGCCTCAATAAATTTAAGAAACCTGAAATAATACCAAGCATCTTTTCCAACCAAAATGCTATTAAACTAAGACTCAACTGCAAGAAAAAAGCCAGAAAAGTTGCAAAGATGTGGAGATCAAAGAACATGCTAATGACCAACTAATGGATCATTGAAAATTCAAGGAGAAATCAAAAATTATCTGGAGAAAAATGAAAATGAAAGCACAACGTTCCAACTCATTTGAGATGCAGGAAAAGCAGTCCTAAGAGGGAGATTCTTTGCAATACACACTCACCTTAACAAACAAGAAAAATGTCAAATAAGCAATCTTAAACTGCACTTAACATGATTAGAAAAATAAGAATAAAGAAAGCCCAAACTCAGCAGAAGAGAAAAATAATAAGAATTAGAGCATAAATAAATGAAATTGAAAGAATAAAGACAGAAGGAAGGATCAATGAATAAAACACCTGGTTCTATGAGAAGATAAACAAAAATTGACAAACTCTTAGTGAGGCTCACTAAGAAAAAAAGAGAGAAAGCTCAAATAAATAAAATTTAAAATGAAAGGGGAGAAATTACAATGGATACCACAGAAATGCAAACACTTATACGAATATACTATGAAAAACTATACGCCAACAAACTGGACAATCTAGAAGAAATGGGTAAATTCTTAGACTCTTACAACCTCCAAAAACTGAATCAAGAAGAAATAGAGAATCTGAATAGACAAATCACAAGTAAAGAGATTGAAACAGTAATCAAAGACCTGCCAAAAAATGAAAGTCCAGGACCAGATGGCCTCTCTGGAGAATTATACCAAACATTCAGAGAAAATACAGTATCTATCCTTCTCAAACTATTCCAAAAATTTGAAGAAGACAGAAAAATCCCTAACACGTTCTATGAGGCCAACATCACCCTGATACCAAAGCTAGACAGGGCTAACACAAAGAAGGAAAATTACAGGCCAATATTGCTGATGAACATAGATGCAAAAATCCTTAACATAATATTGGCAAACCAAATACAGCAATACATTAAAAAGATCATAAACCATGACCAAGTGCGATTTCTACCAGGGACAGAGGGATAGATCAACAACCGCAATTCAAAGTGATACACCACATTAACAAAATGAGGAACAAAAACCATGTGATCATCTCAATAGAAGCAGAGAAAGCATTTGACAAGATCCAACACCCATTCATGATAAAAAC
>NW_025797204.1:0-3022 GCF_021613505.1 Equus quagga | reverse complement strand
GTTTTTATCATGAATGGGTGTTGGATCTTGTCAAATGCTTTCTCTGCTTCTATTGAGATGATCACATGGTTTTTGTTCCTCATTTTGTTAATGTGGTGTATCACTTTGAATTGCGGTTGTTGATCTATCCCTCTGTCCCTGGTAGAAATCGCACTTGGTCATGGTTTATGATCTTTTTAATGTATTGCTGTATTTGGTTTGCCAATATTATGTTAAGGATTTTTGCATCTATGTTCATCAGCAATATTGGCCTGTAATTTTCCTTCTTTGTGTTAGCCCTGTCTAGCTTTGGTATCAGGGTGATGTTGGCCTCATAGAACGTGTTAGGGATTTTTCTGTCTTCTTCAAATTTTTGGAATAGTTTGAGAAGGATAGATACTGTATTTTCTCTGAATGTTTGGTATAATTCTCCAGAGAGGCCATCTGGTCCTGGACTTTCATTTTTTGGCAGGTCTTTGATTACTGTTTCAATCTCTTTACTTGTGATTTGTCTATTCAGATTCTCTATTTCTTCTTGATTCAGTTTTTGGAGGTTGTAAGAGTCTAAGAATTTACCCATTTCTTCTAGATTGTCCAGTTTGTTGGCGTATAGTTTTTCATAGTATATTCGTATAAGTGTTTGCATTTCTGTGGTATCCATTGTAATTTCTCCCCTTTCATTTTAAATTTTATTTATTTGAGCTTTCTCTCTTTTTTTCTTAGTGAGCCTCACTAAGAGTTTGTCAATTTTTGTTTATCTTCTCATAGAACCAGGTGTTTTATTCATTGATCCTTCCTTCTGTCTTTATTCTTTCAATTTCATTTATTTATGCTCTAATTCTTATTATTTTTCTCTTCTGCTGAGTTTGGGCTTTCTTTATTCTTATTTTTCTAATCATGTTAAGTGCAGTTTAAGATTGCTTATTTGACATTTTTCTTGTTTGTTAAGGTGAGTGTGTATTGCAAAGAATCTCCCTCTTAGGACTGCTTTTCCTGCATCTCAAATGAGTTGGAACGTTGTGCTTTCATTTTCATTTTTCTCCAGATAATTTTTGATTTCTCCTTGAATTTTCAATGATCCATTAGTTGGTCATTAGCATGTTCTTTGATCTCCACATCTTTGCAACTTTTCTGGCTTTTTTCTTGCAGTTGAGTCTTAGTTTAATAGCATTTTGGTTGGAAAAGATGCTTGGTATTATTTCAGGTTTCTTAAATTTATTGAGGCTTGCCTTGCTTTCCAACATATGGTCTATCCTTGAGAATGATCCATGCACACTTGAGAAGGGTGTGTAACCTGCTGTTTTTGGAGGGAGTGTTCTATAAATATCTATTAAATCCATCTGGTCTAGTTTTTCATTTAATTCTATTCTACAATTTCTTTGTTGACTTTCTGTCTGAGTGATATATCCATTGGTGTAAGAGGTGTGTTGAGGTCCCTATTATTATTGTGTTGTTGTTAATATCTCCTTTTAGGTTTGTTAATAGTTGCTTTCTGTGCTTTTGATACTCCTGTGTCAGATGCACAAATATTTATTGGTGTAACATCATCTGGAAGGGTGTCCCTTTTATCATATAAAATTCCCTTCTTTATTTCTCTTTACCTGTTTTGTCTTGAAGTCTAATTTTTCTGATATAAGTATGGCAACACCTGCTTTCTTTTTTTGGTGTTAGCTTGGAGTATTATCTTCCATCTCTTCACTTGAGTCTTTGTTCTTGGGGCTGAGATGTGTTTCCCGAAGGCAGTATATTGTTGGGTCTTGTTTTTTAACCATACTGCCACTCTGTGTCTTTTGACTGGAGAATTCATTCCATTTTCACTTAGAGTGGTTATTGATATATGAGGGCCTAATGCTGCCAATTTATTGCTCCTTTTCCAGTTCTCCTGCATTTCCTTCATTTCTTGTCCCATGTATTTTGTACTACCATTTTGGTTAGCTAGTTTTCTATGCTGGTTTTCTTAGTTTTCTCCTTATTTATCATTTGTCTCTCTGTTTTAATTATTTGTTTAGTGGTTACCATGTTGTTTGTATAAAAAAGTCCCATAGTTGAGATAGTCCATTTTCTGACAGCCTCTTATTTCCTTAGACTAAGCCAATTCCATCCCTTACCTCTTCCGCTTCTAAGTTACTATTGTCACATCTTATTCCATCTTGCATGGTGATTTCAAGGTTAAAATGACAAGATTATATCTATTTTTGTTGTTTTCCTTCCTTTTGTCTTCCTGTTGTCATTAAGCATTTGCTCACTTTTTCTGATGGAGAGCTGCAATTTTCTGATATGTCTTTCTACTCATCTCCTTGCTCAGGGTTTTGTAAGCTTCTTTTTTTGTTGTCAGGTATAAGGGCCTTCTTGTGGATTTCTTGTAGGGGGGTGTCTTGTGGTGATGAACTCCCTTAACTTTCATTTGTCTTGGAAAGTTTTTATTTCTCCATCATATTTGAAAGATATTTTCACTGGATAGAGTATTCTTGGCTGAAAGTTTTTGTCTTTCAGAATTTTGAATATATCATTCCACTCTCTCCTACCCTGTAAGGTTTCTGCTGAGAAATCTGCTGACAGCCTGAAAGAGGTTCCTTTGTAGGTTATTTTCTTGTGTCTTGCTGCCCTTAGTACTTTTTCTTTGTCATTGACTTTTGGCAGATTTACTACTATATGCCTTGGAGTTGGTCATTTTGCATTGATATAGTTTGAGATCTATTGGCTTCTGTTTTCCAGCTCCTTCCCCAGGTTTGGGAAGTTCTGAGCTATTATTTCTTTGAAGAAGGTTTCTGCTCCATTCATCTTCTCTTCTCCCTCTGAGATACCTATAATCTTTATGTTGCATTTCCTAATTGAGCCAAATATTTCCCTGTTTCTTCATTTCTTTTTAGTCTTAGTTCTCTCCCCTCCTTTAGCTGAAGCATTTATATATTTCAGTCTTCCAGACTGCTAAATCTGTCCTCCATGATATCAGTTCTACTGTTCAGGGAGTCCAGATTTTTCTTAATCTTCTCCATTGTGTTTTTCATTTACAACATTTCTGATTGATTCTTCTTTGCAGTTT
>NW_025797203.1:0-1579 GCF_021613505.1 Equus quagga | reverse complement strand
GCAGAGAAAGCATTTGACAAGATCCAACACCCATTCATGATAAAAACTCTCAATAAAGTGCATATAGAAGGAAAGTACCTCAACATAATAAAGGCCATATATGACAAACCTATGGCCAACATCACTCTTAATGGGCAAAAACTGAAAGCCATCCCTCTGAGAACAGGCACAAGACAAGTGTGCTCACTCTCATCACTCTTATTCAACATAGTACTAGAGGTTTTGGCCAGGGCAATTAGGTAAGAAAAAGAAATAAAAGGAATCCAAATGGGCAGTAAAGAAGCGAAACTCTCACTTTTTGCAGATGACGTGATTATATATATAGGGAACCCTAAAATATCCATAAGAAAGCTGTTAGAAGTACTCAACAATTACAGCAAAGCTGCAGGGTACAAAATCAACTTACAGAATCAGTTGCATTTCTATCCTCTAGTAAAGAACTAACAGAAAGAGAACTCAAGAACACAATCCCATTCGCAGATGCAACAAAAAGAATAAAACATCTTGGAATAAATTTAAACAAGGAAGTGAAAGATGTATACCAGAAAAACTATAAGACATCATTGAACGAAATCGATTATGACATGAAGAAATGGAAAGATATTCCACGCACATTGATTGGATGAATAAACATCATAAAAATGTCTATTCTGGGGCTGGCCTTGTGGCTGAGTGGTTAAGTTTGCACGCTCTGCTTCAGTGGCCCTGGGCTTTGCCAGTTTGAATCCTGGGCATGGACACAGCATCACTCATCAGGCCATGTTGAGGTGGCATCCCACATGCCACAACTAGAAGGATCCACAACTAAAATATGCAACTATATACTGAGGACATTTGAGGAGAAAAAGGAGGAAAAAAAGAAGATTTGCAACAGTTGTTAGCTCAGGTGCCAAGCTTTAAAAAAAAAGTCTATTCTACCTAAAGCAATTTATAGCTTCAACGCAATCCTGATCAGAATCCCAATGACATTCTTCACGGAAGTAGAACAATGAATCCTATAATTAGTATGGGGCAAGAAAAAACCCTGAATTGCTAAAGCAATCCAGAGAAATAGAACAAAGCTAAAGGCATCACAATCCCTGATTTCAAAATATAGTATAAAGCTATAGTAATCAAAATAGCATGGTACTGGTACAAAAACAGGCACACAGATCAATGAAACAGAATTGAAAGCCCAGCAATAAAACCGCAAGTCTATGGACAGCTAATCTTCAATAAAGGAGCTTAGAACATACAATGGAAAAATGAAAATCTCTTCAATAATTGTTGTTGGGAAAACTTGACAGCAACATGTAAAAGAATGAATGTAGACTATTATCTTATGCCATACACAAAAGTAAACTCAAAATGGCCCAAAGACTTGAAGGTAAGACCTGAAACCATAAACCTTCTAGAAGAAAATTTAGGCAGGATACTCTTTGACATTGGTCATAAAAGGTTCTTTTCATATATCATGTCTACTGGGACAAGTGAAACAAACGAAAAAATAAACAATGGGACGCATCTTATTAAATAGCTACCGGAAGGTCAAGGAAACCAGGATCAAAACAAAAACACAACCCACCAACTGGGAGAAAAT
>NW_025797202.1:0-1579 GCF_021613505.1 Equus quagga | reverse complement strand
ATTTTCTCCCAGTTGGTGGGTTGTGTTTTTGTTTTGATCCTGGTTTCCTTGACCTTCCGGTAGCTATTTAATAAGATGCGTCCCATTGTTTATTTTTTCGTTTGTTTCACTTGTCCCAGTAGACATGATATATGAAAAGAACCTTTTATGACCAATGTCAAAGAGTATCCTGCCTAAATTTTCTTCTAGAAGGTTTATGGTTTCAGGTCTTACCTTCAAGTCTTTGGGCCATTTTGAGTTTACTTTTGTGTATGGCATAAGATAATAGTCTACATTCATTCTTTTACATGTTGCTGTCAAGTTTTCCCAACAACAATTATTGAAGAGATTTTCATTTTTCCATTGTATGTTCTAAGCTCCTTTATTGAAGATTAGCTGTCCATAGACTTGCGGTTTTATTGCTGGGCTTTCAATTCTGTTTCATTGATCTGTGTGCCTGTTTTTGTACCAGTACCATGCTATTTTGATTACTATAGCTTTATACTATATTTTGAAATCAGGGATTGTGATGCCTTTAGCTTTGTTCTATTTCTCTGGATTGCTTTAGCAATTCAGGGTTTTTTCTTGCCCCATACTAATTATAGGATTCATTGTTCTACTTCCGTGAAGAATGTCATTGGGATTCTGATCAGGATTGCGTTGAAGCTATAAATTGCTTTAGGTAGAATAGACTTTTTTTTTAAAGCTTGGCACCTGAGCTAACAACTGTTGCAAATCTTCTTTTTTTCCTCCTTTTTCTCCTCAAATGTCCTCAGTATATAGTTGCATATTTTAGTTGTGGATCCTTCTAGTTGTGGCATGTGGGATGCCACCTCAACATGGCCTGATGAGTGATGCTGTGTCCATGCCCAGGATTCAAACTGGCAAAGCCCAGGGCCACTGAAGCAGAGCGTGCAAACTTAACCACTCAGCCACAAGGCCAGCCCCAGAATAGACATTTTTATGATGTTTATTCATCCAATCAATGTGCGTGGAATATCTTTCCATTTCTTCATGTCATAATCGATTTCGTTCAATGATGTCTTATAGTTTTTCTGGTATACATCTTTCACTTCCTTGTTTAAATTTATTCCA
The DNA here is from genome assembly GCF_021613505.1 of Equus quagga. Classification (NCBI taxonomy): domain Eukaryota; kingdom Metazoa; phylum Chordata; class Mammalia; order Perissodactyla; family Equidae; genus Equus; species Equus quagga. The sequence continues at coordinate 505 of NW_025797202.1, read as the reverse complement.
AGATGTTTTATTCTTTTTGTTGCATCTGCGAATGGGATTGTGTTCTTGAGTTCTCTTTCTGTTAGTTCTTTACTAGAGGATAGAAATGCAACTGATTCTGTAAGTTGATTTTGTACCCTGCAGCTTTGCTGTAATTGTTGAGTACTTCTAACAGCTTTCTTATGGATATTTTAGGGTTCCCTATATATATAATCACGTCATCTGCAAAAAGTGAGAGTTTCGCTTCTTTACTGCCCATTTGGATTCCTTTTATTTCTTTTTCTTACCTAATTGCCCTGGCCAAAACCTCTAGTACTATGTTGAATAAGAGTGATGAGAGTGAGCACACTTGTCTTGTGCCTGTTCTCAGAGGGATGGCTTTCAGTTTTTGCCCATTAAGAGTGATGTTGGCCATAGGTTTGTCATATATGGCCTTTATTATGTTGAGGTACTTTCCTTCTATATGCACTTTATTGAGAGTTTTTATCATGAATGGGTGTTGGATCTTGTCAAATGCTTTCTCTGC
>NW_025797201.1:0-3525 GCF_021613505.1 Equus quagga | reverse complement strand
TCTATTGAGATGATCACATGGTTTTTGTTCCCATTTTGTTAATGTGGTGTATCACTTTGATTGATTTGCATTTGTTGATCTATCCCTGTGTCCCTGGTAGAAATCACACTTGGTCATGGTTTATGATCTTTTTAATGTATTGCTGTATTTGGTTTGCCAATATTATGTTAAGGATTTTTGCATCTATGTTCATCGGCAATATTGGCCTGTAATTTTCCTTCTTTGTGTTAGCCTTGTCTAGCTTTGGTATCAGGGTGATGTTGGCCTCATAGAACGTGTTAGGGATTTTTCTGTCTTCTTCAAATTTTTGGAGTAGTTTGAGAAGGATAGATAGTGTATTTTCTTTGAATGTTTGGTATAATTCTCCAGAGAGGCCATCTGGTCCTGGACTTTTTTTTTTTTGGCAGGTTTTTGATTACTGTTTCAATCTCTTTACTTGTGATTTGTCTATTCAGATTCTCCATTTCTTCTTGATTCAGTTTTTGGAGGTTGTAAGAGTCTAAGAATTTACCCATTTCTTCTAAATTGTCCAGTTTGTTGGCATATAGTTTTTCATAGTATTCTCTTATAATTGTTTGCATTTCTGTGGTATCCGTTGTAATTTCTCCCCTTTCATTCTAATTTTATGTATTTGAGCCCTCTATCTTTTTTCTAGTGAGCTTCACTAAGAGTTTGTCAATTTTGTTTATCTTCTTAAAGAACAAGTTCTTTGTTTCATTGATCCTTTCCACTGTCCTTTTTGTTTCAATTTCATTTATTTCTGCTCTACTTTTTATTATTTCCCTCCTTTGCTGAGTTTGGGCTTTGTTTGTTCTTCTTTTTCTGATTCTGTTAGGTGTAGTTTAAGATTGTTTATTTGAGCTTTTTCTTGTTTGTTAATGTGGGCCGGTATTGCTACAAATTTCTCTCTTAGGACTGCTTTTGCTGCATCCCATCTGAGTTAGTATCATGTGTTTTCTTTCTCATTTGTCTCTAGATATTTGTTTGATTTGTCCATTTGTTTCTTCAATGATCCATTTGTTGGTCAGTAGCATACTCTTTAGTCTCCAAGTTTTTGTTCATTTCCTAGCTTTTTTATTTTAGTTGATTTCTAGTTTCATAACATTACGGCCAGAAAAGATGCTAGATATGATTTCAATCTTCTTAAATTTATTGAAGCTTGCCTTCTTTCCCAATATATGGTCTATCCTTGAGAATGTTCTGTGTGCACTTGAGAAGAAAGTATATTCTGCTGTTTTGGGATGGAGTGTTCTATATATATCTATTAAATCCATCTGGTCTTGTTTTTCATTTAATTCCACTATTTTTTTTGGTGAATTTTTGTCTGGATGATGTATCCATTGATGTAAGTGGTGTGTTAATATCCCCTACTATTGTGTTATTGTTAATATCTTTTATGTTTGGTAATAGTTGCTTTTCGTATGTTGGTGTTCCTGTGTTGTGTGTGTATGTGTTTACAAGTGTTATGTCTTCTTGGCAGAGTGTCACTTTTATCACTATATACCACCCTCTTTGCCTCTCTACCTGTTTTATTTTGAAGTCTATATATCTGATATATACACATATGATATAAGTATGGCAACACCTGCTTTCTTTCTTTGCTGTTATTTTGGAGTATTATTTTCCATCTCTTCACTCTGAGTTCGTGTTTGTCCTTGGGGCTGAGATGTGTTTCCTGAAGGTAGCATATTGTTGGGTCTTGTCTTTTACCTATTCTGCCACTCTGTGTCTTTTGATTGGAGAATTTATTCCTTTTACGTTTAGAGTGATTATTGATATATGAGGGCCTAATGCTGGCATTTTATTGCTCATTTTCCAGTTCTTCTGCATTTCCTTTCTTTCTTGTCCCAAGTATTTTGGACTCCCAATTTAGTTAGGTTTTCTATGATGGTTTTCTTGATTTTCTCCTTGTTTTTCTTTTCTTTTTTCTTTTTTAAAGATTGGCACCTAGGCTAACAACTGTTGCCGATCTTTTTTTATTTTCTGCTTTATTTCCCAACCCCCCTGGTACATAGTTGTATATCTTAGTTGCAGGTCCTACTAGTTGTGGGATGTGGGATGCCGCCTCACTGTGGCCTGAGGAGGAGTGCCATGTCCACGCTCAGGATCCAAACCCTGAGCCGCAGCAGCAGAGTGCGTGAACTTAACCACTCCGCCACGGAGCCAGCCCCTCTCCTTGTTTTTCATATGTCTTTCTATTCTAATTGTTTGTTTAGTGATTACCATTAGGTTTGTATAAAAAAATCTCATAGAGGAGTGACATCAGCAATGTGGCGGAATGAGTGATTTCCTTTATCTCTCCCCATTCAAACTATAACTAAATGGACATTCATAGATCAACAGAGGATACCCACACAGCATCTCAGGATGCGTGAGAGACCCATGCTACTTTACATCAGAAGGTGGATGGACTACCCCAAGGGAGGTGGTGGAAATAGGTGAGATCTCTCTGACTCCCAGACAGCCCAGTACCCACCAGTGACTGCTTGCCCAGTGGAAGCACTCATAGCACTGTTGTGGCCCTGAGGGTGGGTGTACACCTTGGCACAACTGTGTAAACAGGTGACAGCAGTATGAGCCCCCCATGATTGCTCTTTGGTCCAGCAGCAAATCCAACAGTCCCACTGTGGCCCTAGGGAGTGACCCGGGCTCTGTTTCAGTGGGGAGGTCATGCCCCCCAAGCACAAAGGCTGTGTGCAACATAGGAGCAGACTGTGGCATATATGTGTCCCAGATGAAAGTGTCCCTGGCTGCCACAAACATCCACAGCATCACAGTATCCATGAAGGAGGGAGTACAACTGGTGGCAGAGCCCTTATGTGATCACTCTTTCTACTGATGGGAGAACCCACAATCCCACCATGGTTTGAGGGAGTGGTGATGGCTCGGGCCCAGTGGGGAGGCCCCACTTACCAAGCATAACAGCTAGTACAACCCAGGCCTAGATGGTGGTAGAGCTGTGAATCTGAATGAAAAATTCCCTAGCTCCCTCAAAAGCCCACTACACAGCTGTGGTCCTAAGAGGGAAGCGTGGCTGATTGAGTCTGTGGGAGTAGGTGGCAGCAGCCTGAAGGCCCCGTGTGGTTGTTCCCACAGTTGGTGGGAGACCACACAGGGCCACTGCGATCCCAAGGAGTGGCCCAGGTTTGGACAGACACAGCTGACAGGGATCCTGGTGGGCACAGATTACAAAGATACTGCTCCCTGCCCCCAGAGGCAGCAAGTGGAAGCTGCAACCAAATTCTATCTCTATGAGGAGGCACAAAACCACACCACAAAGCAGTATGAAAAAAATATATTAAATCTCCAGAACAGAAGAAAAATGACAAGTACCCAGAAGTCAATCGTGAAGACACATAAATTTGTAACCTAAATGACAAAGAATTCAAACTAGCGATAATTAAAAAACTCAGTGAGTTAAAAGAGAATACAGAGAGACAATTAAACAAGTTCAGGAGTTACTTCACAAAAGAGCTAGAAACTGCAAAGAAGAATCAATCAGAAATGTTGTAAATGAAAAACACA
>NW_025797200.1:0-3525 GCF_021613505.1 Equus quagga | reverse complement strand
TGTGTTTTTCATTTACAACATTTCTGATTGATTCTTCTTTGCAGTTTCTAGCTCTTTTGTGAAGTAACTCCTGAACTTGTTTAATTGTCTCTCTGTATTCTCTTTTAACTCACTGAGTTTTTTAATTATCGCTAGTTTGAATTCTTTGTCATTTAGGTTACAAATTTATGTGTCTTCACGATTGACTTCTGGGTACTTGTCATTTTTCTTCTGTTCTGGAGATTTAATATATTTTTTTCATACTGCTTTGTGGTGTGGTTTTGTGCCTCCTCATAGAGATAGAATTTGGTTGCAGCTTCCACTTGCTGCCTCTGGGGGCAGGGAGCAGTATCTTTGTAATCTGTGCCCACCAGGATCCCTGTCAGCTGTGTCTGTCCAAACCTGGGCCACTCCTTGGGATCGCAGTGGCCCTGTGTGGTCTCCCACCAACTGTGGGAACAACCACACGGGGCCTTCAGGCTGCTGCCACCTACTCCCACAGACTCAATCAGCCACGCTTCCCTCTTAGGACCACAGCTGTGTAGTGGGCTTTTGAGGGAGCTAGGGAATTTTTCATTCAGATTCACAGCTCTACCACCATCTAGGCCTGGGTTGTACTAGCTGTTATGCTTGGTAAGTGGGGCCTCCCCACTGGGCCCGAGCCATCACCACTCCCTCAAACCATGGTGGGATTGTGGGTTCTCCCATCAGTAGAAAGAGTGATCACATAAGGGCTCTGCCACCAGTTGTACTCCCTCCTTCATGGATACTGTGATGCTGTGGATGTTTGTGGCAGCCAGGGACACTTTCATCTGGGACACATATATGCCACAGTCTGCTCCTATGTTGCACACAGCCTTTGTGCTTGGGGGGCATGACCTCCCCACTGAAACAGAGCCCGGGTCACTCCCTAGGGCCACAGTGGGACTGTTGGATTTGCTGCTGGACCAAAGAGCAATCATGGGGGGCTCATACTGCTGTCACCTGTTTACACAGTTGTGCCAAGGTGTACACCCACCCTCAGGGCCACAACAGTGCTATGAGTGCTTCCACTGGGCAAGCAGTCACTGGTGGGTACTGGGCTGTCTGGGAGTCAGAGAGATCTCACCTATTTCCACCACCTCCCTTGGGGTAGTCCATCCACCTTCTGATGTAAAGTAGCATGGGTCTCTCACGCATCCTGAGATGCTGTGTGGGTATCCTCTGTTGATCTATGAATGTCCATTTAGTTATAGTTTGAATGGGGAGAGATAAAGGAAATCACTCATTCCGCCACATTGCTGATGTCACTCCTCTATGAGATTTTTTTATACAAACCTAATGGTAATCACTAAACAAACAATTAGAATAGAAAGACATATGAAAAACAAGGAGAGGGGCTGGCTCCGTGGCGGAGTGGTTAAGTTCACGCACTCTGCTGCTGCGGCTCAGGGTTTGGATCCTGAGCGTGGACATGGCACTCCTCCTCAGGCCACAGTGAGGCGGCATCCCACATCCCACAACTAGTAGGACCTGCAACTAAGATATACAACTATGTACCAGGGGGGTTGGGAAATAAAGCAGAAAATAAAAAAAGATCGGCAACAGTTGTTAGCCTAGGTGCCAATCTTTAAAAAAGAAAAAAGAAAAGAAAAACAAGGAGAAAATCAAGAAAACCATCATAGAAAACCTAACTAAATTGGGAGTCCAAAATACTTGGGACAAGAAAGAAAGGAAATGCAGAAGAACTGGAAAATGAGCAATAAAATGCCAGCATTAGGCCCTCATATATCAATAATCACTCTAAACGTAAAAGGAATAAATTCTCCAATCAAAAGACACAGAGTGGCAGAATAGGTAAAAGACAAGACCCAACAATATGCTACCTTCAGGAAACACATCTCAGCCCCAAGGACAAACACGAACTCAGAGTGAAGAGATGGAAAATAATACTCCAAAATAACAGCAAAGAAAGAAAGCAGGTGTTGCCATACTTATATCATATGTGTATATATCAGATATATAGACTTCAAAATAAAACAGGTAGAGAGGCAAAGAGGGTGGTATATAGTGATAAAAGTGACACTCTGCCAAGAAGACATAACACTTGTAAACACATACACACACAACACAGGAACACCAACATACGAAAAGCAACTATTACCAAACATAAAAGATATTAACAATAACACAATAGTAGGGGATATTAACACACCACTTACATCAATGGATACATCATCCAGACAAAAATTCACCAAAAAAAATAGTGGAATTAAATGAAAAACAAGACCAGATGGATTTAATAGATATATATAGAACACTCCATCCCAAAACAGCAGAATATACTTTCTTCTCAAGTGCACACAGAACATTCTCAAGGATAGACCATATATTGGGAAAGAAGGCAAGCTTCAATAAATTTAAGAAGATTGAAATCATATCTAGCATCTTTTCTGGCCGTAATGTTATGAAACTAGAAATCAACTAAAATAAAAAAGCTAGGAAATGAACAAAAACTTGGAGACTAAAGAGTATGCTACTGACCAACAAATGGATCATTGAAGAAACAAATGGACAAATCAAACAAATATCTAGAGACAAATGAGAAAGAAAACACATGATACTAACTCAGATGGGATGCAGCAAAAGCAGTCCTAAGAGAGAAATTTGTAGCAATACCGGCCCACATTAACAAACAAGAAAAAGCTCAAATAAACAATCTTAAACTACACCTAACAGAATCAGAAAAAGAAGAACAAACAAAGCCCAAACTCAGCAAAGGAGGGAAATAATAAAAAGTAGAGCAGAAATAAATGAAATTGAAACAAAAAGGACAGTGGAAAGGATCAATGAAACAAAGAACTTGTTCTTTAAGAAGATAAACAAAATTGACAAACTCTTAGTGAAGCTCACTAGAAAAAAGATAGAGGGCTCAAATACATAAAATTAGAATGAAAGGGGAGAAATTACAACGGATACCACAGAAATGCAAACAATTATAAGAGAATACTATGAAAAACTATATGCCAACAAACTGGACAATTTAGAAGAAATGGGTAAATTCTTAGACTCTTACAACCTCCAAAAACTGAATCAAGAAGAAATGGAGAATCTGAATAGACAAATCACAAGTAAAGAGATTGAAACAGTAATCAAAAACCTGCCAAAAAAAAAAAAGTCCAGGACCAGATGGCCTCTCTGGAGAATTATACCAAACATTCAAAGAAAATACACTATCTATCCTTCTCAAACTACTCCAAAAATTTGAAGAAGACAGAAAAATCCCTAACACGTTCTATGAGGCCAACATCACCCTGATACCAAAGCTAGACAAGGCTAACACAAAGAAGGAAAATTACAGGCCAATATTGCCGATGAACATAGATGCAAAAATCCTTAACATAATATTGGCAAACCAAATACAGCAATACATTAAAAAGATCATAAACCATGACCAAGTGTGATTTCTACCAGGGACACAGGGATAGATCAACAAATGCAAATCAATCAAAGTGATACACCACATTAACAAAATGGGAACAAAAACCATGTGATCATCTCAATAGA